>NW_026969156.1:0-52915 GCF_028390025.1 Pseudophryne corroboree
TACATTTCTCTATACATTTACCTATCTATGCATTTCTCTATCTGTCTGCCTATACACTTCTCAAGCTCTACATTTCTCTAACTCTCTACCTTTCCATTTTTCGATCTATACATACTCTATCTATTAATTTTCCTATCTATACATTTATCTAGACATTTCTCTAACTATACATTTTCCTATCTATGCATTTCTTTATCTCTCTGCCTATACATTTCTCTAGATCTATATTTCTGTAACTCTACCTATACATGTTTCTATCTATACAATTCCCTGTTTATCTATCTAATTATCTATGTAATCATTTTTCTACCTATACATTTATATATACATTTCTCTATCTATACATTTTCCTATCTCTCTAGCTATACATTTTTCTATCTATACATTCTCTATCTTTCTATTCCTTTTCCTACCTATACATTCATCTAGACATTTCTCTAATAAAACATTTTCCTATCTATGCACTTCTTTATCTCTCTTCCTGTACATTTCTCTATCTCTACATTTCTCTAACTCTATACATTTTTTCTGGCTATACATTCTCTATCTATTTATTCATTTTCCTACCTACAGTATACATTGATCTAGACATGTCACTAACTATACATTTTCCTAACTATGCAATCTCTATCTGTCTATACATTACTCTAGCTCTACATTTCTCTAACTCTTTACATACATATTTCCTGATCTAAGAACCCATCTTTCTATTTATACATTTTTCTACCTAAACATTTATCTATACATGTATCTATCTCTACATTTCTCTAACTCTCCAACTATACATTTTTCTATTTATGCATTTCTCTATCTCTGCCTATACATTACTTTAGCTCTACATTTCTCTAACTCTAACTGTACATTTTTCCATCTATACATTCTCTGTCTATTAATTTTCCTACCTATACAGTACATATATCTAGACATTTCACTAACTATACATTTTCCTATCTATGTATTTCTCTATCTCAAAGCCTATACATTACTCTAGCTCTACATTTCTCTAACTCTCTACATACACATTGTTCTTTATTTCTGTACATTTCTATCTAAATCTATTTGTCTATCGATCTATCTGTACATTTAGCTGTCTATATATTCCCCTTTCTCTCTATCTATACATTTCTCTATCTCTCTGCCTATACATTACTCTATCTCTACATTTCTCTTGCCCTACCTATACATTTTTCTTTATATCTGTACATTTCTATCTAAACACATTTGTCTATCTTTCTGTCTATACATTTCTCTATCTATTTTCCTATCTATGCATTTATCTATCTCTCTGCCTATACATCACTTTAGCTCTATATTTCTGTAACTCTCTACCTATACAGTTTTCTATCTATACATTTCTGTATCTCTCTGCCTTTACATTACTCTATCTCTACATTTCTCTAACTTTAACTATACATTTTTCTATCTATACATTCTCTATTCATTTTCCAACCTATACATTTATCTAGACATTTCTCTAACTATGCATTTCCCTTTCTATATATTTCTCTATCTCTTTGCCTGTTCATTACTGTAGCTCTACATTTCTCTAACTCTCTACATATACATTTCTCTATACATTTACCTATCTATGCATTTCTCTATCTGTCTGCCTATACACTTCTCAAGCTCTACATTTCTCTAACTCTCTACCTTTACATTTTTCGATCTATACATACTCTATCTATTAATTTTCCTATCTGTACATTTATCTAGACATTTCTCTAACTATACATTTTCCTATCTATGCATTTCTTTATCTCTCTGCCTATACATTTCTCTAGCTCTATATTTCTGTAACTCTACCTATACATGTTTCTATCTATACAATTCCCTGTTTATCTATCTAATTATCTATGTAATCATTTTTCTACCTATACATTTATATATACATTTCTCTATCTATACATTTTCCTATCTCTCTAGCTATACATTTTTCTATCTATACATTCTCTATCTTTCTATTCCTTTTCCTACCTATACATTCATCTAGACATTTCTCTAATTAAACATTTTCCTATCTATGCACTTCTTTATCTCTCTTCCTGTACATTTCTCTATCTCTACATTTCTCTAACTCTATACATTTTTTCTGGCTATACATTCTCTATCTATTTATTCATTTTCCTACCTACAGTATACATTGATCTAGACATGTCACTAACTATACATTTTCCTAACTATGCAATCTCTATCTGTCTATACATTACTCTAGCTCTACATTTCTCTAACTCTTTACATACATATTTCCTGATCTAAGAACCCATCTTTCTATTTATACATTTTTCTACCTAAACATTTATCTATACATGTATCTATCTCTACATTTCTCTAACTCTCCAACTATACATTTTTCTATTTATGCATTTCTCTATCTCTGCCTATACATTACTTTAGCTCTACATTTCTCTAACTCTAACTGTGCATTTTTCCATCTATACATTCTCTGTCTATTAATTTTCCTACCTATACAGTACATATATCTAGACATTTCACTAACTATACATTTTCCTATCTATGTATTTCTCTATCTCAAAGCCTATACACTTCTCAAGCTCTACATTTCTCTAACTCTCTACCTTTCCATTTTTCGATCTATACATACTCTATCTATTAATTTTCCTATCTATACATTTATCTAGACATTTCTCTAACTATACATTTTCCTATCTATGCATTTCTTTATCTCTCTGCCTATACATTTCTCTAGATCTATATTTCTGTAACTCTACCTATACATGTTTCTATCTATACAATTCCCTGTTTATCTATCTAATTATCTATGTAATCATTTTTCTACCTATACATTTATATATACATTTCTCTATCTATACATTTTCCTATCTCTCTAGCTATACATTTTTCTATCTATACATTCTCTATCTTTCTATTCCTTTTCCTACCTATACATTCATCTAGACATTTCTCTAATTAAACATTTTCCTATCTATGCACTTCTTTATCTCTCTTCCTGTACATTTCTCTATCTCTACATTTCTCTAACTCTATACATTTTTCTGGCTATACATTCTCTATCTATTTATTCATTTTCCTACCTACAGTATACATTGATCTAGACATGTCACTAACTATACATTTTCCTAACTATGCAATCTCTATCTGTCTATACATTACTCTAGCTCTACATTTCTCTAACTCTTTACATACATATTTCCTGATCTAAGAACCCATCTTTCTATTTATACATTTTTCTACCTAAACATTTATCTATACATGTATCTATCTCTACATTTCTCTAACTCTCCAACTATACATTTTTCTATTTATGCATTTCTCTATCTCTGTGCCTATACATTACTTTAGCTCTACATTTCTCTAACTGTACATTTTTCCATCTATACATTGTCTGTCTATTAATTTTCCTACCTATACAGTACATTTATCTAGACATTTCACTAACTATACATTTTCCTATCTATGCATTTCTCTATCTCTCTGCCTATACATTAATCTAGCTCTACATTTCTCTAACTATACATTTTTCCATCTATACATTCTCTAGCTATTCATTTTCCTGCCTATTCTGTACATTTATCTAGACATTTCACTAACTATACATTTTCCTATCTATGCATTTCTCTATCTCTCTGCCTATACATTAATATAGCTCTACATTTCTCTAACTCTCTACATATACATTTTTCTATCTATACATTTCCCGATGTATGAACCCACCTTTCTAACTATTGATTTTTCTACCTGTACATTTCTCTCTACATTTCTCTATCTCTATATTTCTCTATCTCTCTGACTATAAATTATTCTATCTCTACATTTCTCTAACTCTCTACCTATAAATTTTCCTATCCATCTATCTATCTATCTTCTTTCTGTCTATCTATTCATTTTTCCACCTATGCATTTTTCTATACATTTCTCTAGCTATACATTTTCCTATCTATGTATTTCTCTATCTCAAAGCCTATACATTACTCTAGCTCTACATTTCTCTAACCCTCTACATACACATTTTTCTTTATTTCTGTACATTTCTATCTAAATCTATTTGTCTATCGATCTATCTGTACATTTCGCTGTCTATACATTCCCCTTTCTCTCTATCTATACATTTCTCTATCTCTCTGCCTATACATTACTCTATCTCTACATTTCTCTTGCCCTACCTATACATTTTTCTTTATCTCTGTACATTTCTATCTAAACACATTTGTCTATCTTTCTGTCTATACATTTCTCTATCTATTTTCCTATCTATGCATTTATCTATCTCTCTGCCTATACATCACTTTAGCTCTATATTTCTGTAACTCTCTACCTATACAGTTTTCTATCTATACATTTCTGTATCTCTCTGCCTTTACATTACTCTATCTCTACATTTCTCTAACTTTAACTATAAATTTTTCTATCTATACATTCTCTATTCATTTTCCAACCTATACATTTATCTAGACATTTCTCTAACTATGCATTTCCCTTTCTATATATTTCTCTATCTCTTTGCCTGTTCATTACTGTAGCTCTACATTTCTCTAACTCTCTACATATACATTTCTCTATACATTTACCTATCTATGCATTTCTCTATCTGTCTGCCTATACACTTCTCAAGCTCTACATTTCTCTAACTCTCTACTTTTACATTTTTCGATCTATACATACTCTATCTATTAATTTTCCTACCTATACATTTATCTAGACATTTCTCTAACTATACATTTTCCTATCTATGCATTTCTTTATCTCTCTGCCTATACATTTCTCTAGCTCTATATTTCTGTAACTCTACCTATACATGTTTCTATCTATACAATTCCCTGTTTATCTATCTAATTATCTATGTAATCATTTTTCTACCTATACATTTATATATACATTTCTCTATCTATACATTTTCCTATCTCTCTAGCTATACATTTTTCTATCTATACATTCTCTATCTTTCTATTCCTTTTCCTACCTATACATTCATCTAGACATTTCTCTAATTAAACATTTTCCTATCTATGCACTTCTTTATCTCTCTTCCTGTACATTTCTCTATCTCTACATTTCTCTAACTCTATACATTTTTCTGGCTATACATTCTCTATCTATTTATTCATTTTCCTACCTACAGTATACATTGATCTAGACATGTCACTAACTATACATTTTCCTAACTATGCAATCTCTATCTGTCTATACATTACTCTAGCTCTACATTTCTCTAACTCTTTACATACATATTTCCTGATCTAAGAACCCATCTTTCTATTTATACATTTTTCTACCTAAACATTTATCTATACATGTATCTATCTCTACATTTCTCTAACTCTCCAACTATACATTTTTCTATTTATGCATTTCTCTATCTCTGCCTATACATTACTTTAGCTCTACATTTCTCTAACTCTAACTGTACATTTTTCCATCTATACATTCTCTGTCTATTAATTTTCCTACCTATACAGTACATATATCTAGACATTTCACTAACTATACATTTTCCTATCTATGTATTTCTCTATCTCAAAGCCTATACATTACTCTAGCTCTACATTTCTCTAACTCTCTACATACACATTGTTCTTTATTTCTGTACATTTCTATCTAAATCTATTTGTCTATCGATCTATCTGTACATTTAGCTGTCTATATATTCCCCTTTCTCTCTATCTATACATTTCTCTATCTCTCTGCCTATACATTACTCTATCTCTACATTTCTCTTGCCCTACCTATACATTTTTCTTTATATCTGTACATTTCTATCTAAACACATTTGTCTATCTTTCTGTCTATACATTTCTCTATCTATTTTCCTATCTATGCATTTATCTATCTCTCTGCCTATACATCACTTTAGCTCTATATTTCTGTAACTCTCTACCTATACAGTTTTCTATCTATACATTTCTGTATCTCTCTGCCTTTACATTACTCTATCTCTACATTTCTCTAACTTTAACTATACATTTTTCTATCTATACATTCTCTATTCATTTTCCAACCTATACATTTATCTAGACATTTCTCTAACTATGCATTTCCCTTTCTATATATTTCTCTATCTCTTTGCCTGTTCATTACTGTAGCTCTACATTTCTCTAACTCTCTACATATACATTTCTCTATACATTTACCTATCTATGCATTTCTCTATCTGTCTGCCTATACACTTCTCAAGCTCTACATTTCTCTAACTCTCTACCTTTCCATTTTTCGATCTATACATACTCTATCTATTAATTTTCCTATCTATACATTTATCTAGACATTTCTCTAACTATACATTTTCCTATCTATGCATTTCTTTATCTCTCTGCCTATACATTTCTCTAGCTCTATATTTCTGTAACTCTACCTATACATGTTTCTATCTATACAATTCCCTTTTTATCTATCTAATTATCTATGTAATCATTTTTCTACCTATACATTTATATATACATTTCTCTATCTATACATTTTCCTATCTCTCTAGCTATACATTTTTCTATCTATACATTCTCTATCTTTCTATTCCTTTTCCTACCTATACATTCATCTAGACATTTCTCTAATTAAACATTTTCCTATCTATGCACTTCTTTATCTCTCTTCCTGTACATTTCTCTATCTCTACATTTCTCTAACTCTATACATTTTTCTGGCTATACATTCTCTATCTATTTATTCATTTTCCTACCTACAGTATACATTGATCTAGACATGTCACTAACTATACATTTTCCTAACTATGCAATCTCTATCTGTCTATACATTACTCTAGCTCTACATTTCTCTAACTCTTTACATACATATTTCCTGATCTAAGAACCCATCTTTCTATTTATACATTTTTCTACCTAAACATTTATCTATACATGTATCTATCTCTACATTTCTCTAACTCTCCAACTATACATTTTTCTATTTATGCATTTCTCTATCTCTGCCTATACATTACTTTAGCTCTACATTTCTCTAACTCTAACTGTACATTTTTCCATCTATACATTCTCTGTCTATTAATTTTCCTACCTATACAGTACATATATCTAGACATTTCACTAACTATACATTTTCCTATCTATGTATTTCTCTATCTCAAAGCCTATACATTACTCTAGCTCTACATTTCTCTAACTCTCTACATACACATTGTTCTTTATTTCTGTACATTTCTATCTAAATCTATTTGTCTATCGATCTATCTGTACATTTAGCTGTCTATATATTCCCCTTTCTCTCTATCTATACATTTCTCTATCTCTCTGCCTATACATTACTCTATCTCTACATTTCTCTTGCCCTACCTATACATTTTTCTTTATATCTGTACATTTCTATCTAAACACATTTGTCTATCTTTCTGTCTATACATTTCTCTATCTATTTTCCTATCTATGCATTTATCTATCTCTCTGCCTATACATCACTTTAGCTCTATATTTCTGTAACTCTCTACCTATACAGTTTTCTATCTATACATTTCTGTATCTCTCTGCCTTTACATTACTCTATCTCTACATTTCTCTAACTTTAACTATACATTTTTCTATCTATACATTCTCTATTCATTTTCCAACCTATACATTTATCTAGACATTTCTCTAACTATGCATTTCCCTTTCTATATATTTCTCTATCTCTTTGCCTGTTCATTACTGTAGCTCTACATTTCTCTAACTCTCTACATATACATTTCTCTATACATTTACCTATCTATGCATTTCTCTATCTGTCTGCCTATACACTTCTCAAGCTCTACATTTCTCTAACTCTCTACCTTTCCATTTTTCGATCTATACATACTCTATCTATTAATTTTCCTATCTATACATTTATCTAGACATTTCTCTAACTATACATTTTCCTATCTATGCATTTCTTTATCTCTCTGCCTATACATTTCTCTAGCTCTATATTTCTGTAACTCTACCTATACATGTTTCTATCTATACAATTCCCTGTTTATCTATCTAATTATCTATGTAATCATTTTTCTACCTATACATTTATATATACATTTCTCTATCTATACATTTTCCTATCTCTCTAGCTATACATTTTTCTATCTATACATTCTCTATCTTTCTATTCCTTTTCCTACCTATACATTCATCTAGACATTTCTCTAATTAAACATTTTCCTATCTATGCACTTCTTTATCTCTCTTCCTGTACATTTCTCTATCTCTACATTTCTCTAACTCTATACATTTTTCTGGCTATACATTCTCTATCTATTTATTCATTTTCCTACCTACAGTATACATTGATCTAGACATGTCACTAACTATACATTTTCCTAACTATGCAATCTCTATCTGTCTATACATTACTCTAGCTCTACATTTCTCTAACTCTTTACATACATATTTCCTGATCTAAGAACCCATCTTTCTATTTATACATTTTTCTACCTAAACATTTATCTATACATGTATCTATCTCTACATTTCTCTAACTCTCCAACTATACATTTTTCTATTTATGCATTTCTCTATCTCTGTGCCTATACATTACTTTAGCTCTACATTTCTCTAACTGTACATTTTTCCATCTATACATTGTCTGTCTATTAATTTTCCTACCTATACAGTACATTTATCTAGACATTTCACTAACTATACATTTTCCTATCTATGCATTTCTCTATCTCTCTGCCTATACATTAATCTAGCTCTACATTTCTCTAACTATACATTTTTCCATCTATACATTCTCTAGCTATTCATTTTCCTGCCTATTCTGTACATTTATCTAGACATTTCACTAACTATACATTTTCCTATCTATGCATTTCTCTATCTCTCTGCCTATACATTAATATAGCTCTACATTTCTCTAACTCTCTACATATACATTTTTCTATCTATACATTTCCCGATGTATGAACCCACCTTTCTAACTATTGATTTTTCTACCTGTACATTTCTCTCTACATTTCTCTATCTCTATATTTCTCTATCTCTCTGACTATAAATTATTCTATCTCTACATTTCTCTAACTCTCTACCTATAAATTTTCCTATCCATCTATCTATCTATCTATCTATCTATCTTCTTTCTGTCTATCTATTCATTTTTCCACCTATGCATTTTTCTATACATTTCTCTAGCTATACATTTTCCTATCTATGTATTTCTCTATCTCAAAGCCTATACATTACTCTAGCTCTACATTTCTCTAACTCTCTACATACACATTTTTCTTTATTTCTGTACATTTCTATCTAAATCTATTTGTCTATCGATCTATCTGTACATTTCGCTGTCTATACATTCCCCTTTCTCTCTATCTATACATTTCTCTATCTCTCTGCCTATACATTACTCTATCTCTACATTTCTCTTGCCCTACCTATACATTTTTCTTTATCTCTGTACATTTCTATCTAAACACATTTGTCTATCTTTCTGTCTATACATTTCTCTATCTATTTTCCTATCTATGCATTTATCTATCTCTCTGCCTATACATCACTTTAGCTCTATATTTCTGTAACTCTCTACCTATACAGTTTTCTATCTATACATTTCTGTATCTCTCTGCCTTTACATTACTCTATCTCTACATTTCTCTAACTTTAACTATACATTTTTCTATCTATACATTCTCTATTCATTTTCCAACCTATACATTTATCTAGACATTTCTCTAACTATGCATTTCCCTTTCTATATATTTCTCTATCTCTTTGCCTGTTCATTACTCTAGCTCTACATTTCTCTAACTCTCTACATATACATTTCTCTATACATTTACCTATCTATGCATTTCTCTATCTGTCTGCCTATACACTTCTCAAGCTCTACATTTCTCTAACTCTCTACTTTTACATTTTTCGATCTATACATACTCTATCTATTAATTTTCCTATCTATACATTTATCTAGACATTTCTCTAACTATACATTTTCCTATCTATGCATTTCTTTATCTCTCTGCCTATACATTTCTCTAGCTCTATATTTCTGTAACTCTACCTATACATGTTTCTATCTATACAATTCCCTGTTTATCTATCTAATTATCTATGTAATCATTTTTCTACCTATACATTTATATATACATTTCTCTATCTATACATTTTCCTATCTCTCTAGCTATACATTTTTCTATCTATACATTCTCTATCTTTCTATTCCTTTTCCTACCTATACATTCATCTAGATATTTCTCTAATTAAACATTTTCCTATCTATGCACTTCTTTATCTCTCTTCCTGTACATTTCTCTATCTCTACATTTCTCTAACTCTATACATTTTTCTGGCTATACATTCTCTATCTATTTATTCATTTTCCTACCTACAGTATACATTGATCTAGACATGTCACTAACTATACATTTTCCTAACTATGCAATCTCTATCTGTCTATACATTACTCTAGCTCTACATTTCTCTAACTCTTTACATACATATTTCCTGATCTAAGAACCCATCTTTCTATTTATACATTTTTCTACCTAAACATTTATCTATACATGTATCTATCTCTACATTTCTCTAACTCTCCAACTATACATTTTTCTATTTATGCATTTCTCTATCTCTGCCTATACATTACTTTAGCTCTACATTTCTCTAACTCTAACTGTACATTTTTCCATCTATACATTCTCTGTCTATTAATTTTCCTACCTATACAGTACATATATCTAGACATTTCACTAACTATACATTTTCCTATCTATGTATTTCTCTATCTCAAAGCCTATACATTACTCTAGCTCTACATTTCTCTAACTCTCTACATACACATTGTTCTTTATTTCTGTACATTTCTATCTTAATCTATTTGTCTATCGATCTATCTGTACATTTAGCTGTCTATACATTCCCCTTTCTCTCTATCTATACATTTCTCTATCTCTTTGCCTATACATTACTCTATCTCTACATTTCTCTTGCCCTACTGTGACGACATGTGATGACACAGCTGGCGCGTCATGTCGCTCAGTGGTAAAAGACACGTGGTTACTTTCTTAGCCCTGGTCCTACACATGGACTTCATCAATTGCCAATATGTTATTAGTTATATGTTAGGCAATATTGTATTATAGTGTATGATGTTATTGTTACAAGGGTACAGTTATGTTTTCAATGTATATATATGAATGTAATGGTTATTGTGTTATAGTTTGTAAACTAATGTTTCCCCCCATATGACTGCGCAGATAACCTGTGTGTTTGCTGTTGTGTAGATACAGCCAGTCTCAGATGTCAGGCTATACACCCCCCTCATTCTTCCCCACACAATGGATTCCAGGCCACACAATCAGATTAAGTAAGGTTACTTTAGTTAACATCTATTGTGGCCTAGGGGACATGCCTGGGCATGTGAAACTGTTCTGTTCTGGGGGTGTCGCCTTATTGTAGAAAAGACAAAGGTTTGATAATAGCAAAGAGAGGAGGTGAGAGAGATCTCGGACAGGAGGGGAGAGTGTGGCAGGAGACTGACTAAGAAGTAATGTTCTGTCAGGAGCTCCAGGAGGGAATTGTCGTGTAGAATTGGATCACAGAAGTGTGCTGAGCTGGTTATAACCCCATCTGTTCAATAAACCACTGTTGGTTTTTCATCTGCCACCGTGACTGAGTGATTTTGAACCCAGTATCCTCACATTTGGCGGCAGCAGTGGGATCACTCAAGACACCAGCAGAAAGGTATAAACCACAGCAGGCAATGGATTCTGCCCCGCTATGCTACCGTTACAGCAAGAAGGATCAACTACAGGACCTCTGTCGAGCAAGACGGATTGAGTTTAATACAGTGGATACCAAGGAATCCCTAATTGGAAAACTGGCTCAATGGGACGTTGAGCACCCTTGTGATAAGAAGGAAGAAGAGGATATGGTCCAGGCCTCAGCGGAGGAGACCAGTAATGGAACCAGAGCAGTGGAGCTTGTGGTTGGAAGTTTGTCAGCATATCGGCAGGCGGAGAAGCCGGATCTTTTATTTATAGTTTCCAAAATGCAGTACATTTGGGAGTACTGGAATGAAGCTCAGTGGGAAATCAGCAGGTGGAGAGTATCCAGCATACAGGACAAGTTGTGTCATCTTGGGAATGCGTTCATGCACTGCAGAAGTGAAGCAGCCACATGGAATCTGCTGGAGGAGCCAGAGTTTGAGGAATTCAGGGAGGAAGTGATCGCCACAGTGGCCCAAATGACACAAAGTATACAATATACAGAGACGGAAGAGCAAGTGCAGAGTAAATTGCCTTCCCGGACAGAGCCAGAAGAAGTGGCATTGGATCGGGGGCCCCTGGATACCCCAGCATGGCGAGGCCAGTGTTACAGGGTGGATGTGGAAAGGCACCACCTGCAACAGCTTCTCCCATACCCAAGGGAAGAAGTTGCCCAGTGGTCTATACAGAAGGAAGCACACGAAGTGAAGACAGCAGTGAGCACAATCCAGGCACCCCAGGAGGAACTGCACTACAACTTCCCTTTTGCTGAGATGGAGGATGAGGACTTAGTGAGAGAGTGTCAAGAACTGTCTGCCCAGTATGTTACACTGGAAAAGGATGACCTTGACCAGGTGGATGCAAGGAAGCGCTGTCTGCAACCCGTTCTCTTCTCCCTGGGGGAATGTCACAGTGAAACACTCAGTGACCGGCCTGAGCTGTGTTACAACTGGCCATTTGCAGGCTTGGAGGATATAGAAACCATCCCAGAGTGCCAGCGAGACATTGAGGAAGAAGTTGCCACTATCACCCGACCACCACTTCAGCAACAGAGCCTCCAAGGGAATCCTTCAGGTGAGCACCAACCAGTCCTGGCTATTGAGCCATTTACAGTGTTGTGTTTGGGGGAGGCTACTGAAAATGAGAAGGAAGTGGGGTCTGTCATCCAAACACCCCAGGAGAAGATGCACTATGCCTTACTATTGGCAGAGGTGGAAGAGGAGATCTCTGCGAGGGCAGCAGTAGGTGGTAATGTCCCAACTATAAGCATGGCTAGTGCAGACAGTGTCTCACTTCAGGCTGATCAGCATATTCGGCTGAGGGAGGCCTATTGTGAAGCTATGTTCATGGCTGCCCCAGTTATTTTATCAGAAAAGGATGTTCAGGAAGGGCCCAGTGTATCTCCAGCAATTGTATCTCTCCCAGAAGATTCTGGAGGTCTGTTCTCATTCAGTGAACTTGATGGTAAGGAGCTGCAGTCTGAATGCCAGAATCTTCCCTGTGACTCAGAGAAAATCCAGGGATCAGACCTGGTGAAAATAGCATCAGCTCAGGAACTGGAAGGGAACATGTTGCTCTACTCTAGGGCACCTGAATGTGTTTTGGACTGGCATTGTGTGCAAGGTGAAATGACTGACTCTAACCAGGACAATGGTGGTCAGCCAGTACATGTAGCAGTGAATGGAGAAGGTAATGCCACTGTCCCGGTGAACCTACATCCATGTTCCAGTACAACGATGGTCGAGTTGGTGGATACACACAAGGAAGCTGAGCAGATTGTACTCCAGGCCAAAGCATACAAGACTCAGAGTAGGATCCCACAAGTTACCCAGCTAGCCAGGCTGGAGGAAGCATTTACCCAGGATAGCACAGAAGAAACTTCTGGCATGAAGGAATCCCCATTGTGCCCTGACAATTACCATACCCGTGGTTCATGTTTGGGGGAGGGAAGCCACTGTCCTGATGCACCAGAGGTGATGGAAGTGGGGTTCCCAGGGAATACATGGTTGGGGAGGGAGAGTGAGGGCCCCAGAGATCAGATTTTGTTTATGGAGGAAAACTGTGACTATCTGCAATGTGAGGTTACCCAGTTGGGTGTAGGGGAATTTTTAGGTCCCCAGGTGCAGTTATTGGACTTATTGAATTACACTGTTGCACATTCTGTTACCCCAACCCAGCGGCTGTCTACAAAGGGGACTTTGATTAATGTATTTGGATGGGACACCGGGGGGAAATACAAGAACTATGGACTGCTGATCACGTTTCCACCGGACCCTGGTAAGACTGTATTGAGTTATGCACTGTGGGCCACACACCCACCAGACCGGGGAAAGAAATTCCCACACAAGCCTCATGACAATTACCACAGACTTTGGACCTGGGAGGCTGGTGGTCTCCGTACAAACTGTAAAATGCTATTCACAAAACCACCAGACCCACTAGAGAAACCTGCCAGTCATTATTATGACAGGGCACAGACTGTTTGATGTAGGAGAGCACCACTGCGCTCAGCAAGCTTCAGCTACTTAGGACACAGGGCGAGAAAGTAGGGGAAGGTAATGTGACGACATGTGATGACACAGCTGGCGCGTCATGTCGCTCAGTGGTAAAAGACACGTGGTTACTTTCTTAGCCCTGGTCCTACACATGGACTTCATCAATTGCCAATATGTTATTAGTTATATGTTAGGCAATATTGTATTATAGTGTATGATGTTATTGTTACAAGGGTACAGTTATGTTTTCAATGTATATATATGAATGTAATGGTTATTGTGTTATAGTTTGTAAACTAATGTTTCCCCCCATATGACTGCGCAGATAACCTGTGTGTTTGCTGTTGTGTAGATACAGCCAGTCTCAGATGTCAGGCTATACACCCCCCTCATTCTTCCCCACACAATGGATTCCAGGCCACACAATCAGATTAAGTAAGGTTACTTTAGTTAACATCTATTGTGGCCTAGGGGACATGCCTGGGCATGTGAAACTGTTCTGTTCTGGGGGTGTCGCCTTATTGTAGAAAAGACAAAGGTTTGATAATAGCAAAGAGAGGAGGTGAGAGAGATCTGGGACAGGAGGGGAGAGTGTGGCAGGAGACTGACTAAGAAGTAATGTTCTGTCAGGAGCTCCAGGAGGGAATTGTCGTGTAGAATTGGATCACAGAAGTGTGCTGAGCTGGTTATAACCCCATCTGTTCAATAAACCACTGTTGGTTTTTCATCTACCACCATGACTGAGTGATTTGGAACCCAATATCCTCACACCTACCTATACATTTTTCTTTATATCTGTACATTTCTATCTAAACACATTTGTCTATCTTTGTCTATCTTTGTCTATCTTTCTGTCTATACATTTCTCTATCTATTTTCCTATCTATGCATTTATCTATCTCTCTGCCTATACATCACTTTAGCTCTATATTTCTGTAACTCTCTACCTATACAGTTTTCTATCTATACATTTCTGTATCTCTCTGCCTTTACATTACTCTATCTCTACATTTCTCTAACTTTAACTATACATTTTTCTATCTATACATTCTCTATTCATTTTCCAACCTATACATTTATCTAGACATGTATCTATCTCTACATTTCTCTAACTCTCCAACTATACATTTTTCTATTTATGCATTTCTCTATCTCTGTGCCTATACATTACTTTAGCTCTACATTTCTCTAACTCTAACTGTACATTTTTCCATGTATACATTCTCTGTCTATTCATTTTCCTACCTATACAGTACATTTATCTAGACATTTCACTAACTATACATTTTCCTATCTATGCATTTCTCTATCTCTCTGCCTATACATTAATCTAGCTCTACATTTCTCTAACTATACATTTTTCCATCTATACATTCTCTAGCTATTCATTTTCCTGCCTATACTGTACATTTATCTAGACATTTCACTAACTATACATTTTCCTATCTATGCATTTCTCTATCTCTCTGCCTATACATTAATATAGCTCTACATTTCTCTAACTCTCTATATATACATTTTTCTATCTATACATTTCCCGATGTATGAACCCACCTTTCTAACTATTGATTTTTCTACCTGTACATTTATCTCTACATTTCTCTATCTCTATATTTCTCTATCTCTCTGACTATAAATTATTCTATCTCTACATTTCTCTAACTCTCTACCTATACATTTTCCTATCCATCTATCTATCTATCTATCTATCTATCTTCTTTCTGTCCATCTATTCATTTTTCCACCTATGCATTTTTCTATACATTTCTCTAGCTATACATTTTCCTATCTATGTATTTCTCTATCTCAAAGCCTATACATTACTCTAGCTCTACATTTCTCTAACTCTCTACATACACATTTTTCTTTATTTCTGTACATTTCTATCTAAATCTATTTGTCTATCGATCTATCTGTACATTTCGCTGTCTATACATTCGCCTTTCACTCTATCTATACATTTCTCTATCTCTCTGCCTATACATGACTCTATCTCTACATTTCTCTTGCCCTACCTATACATTTTTCTTTATATCTGTACATTTCTATCTAAACACATTTGTCTATCTTTCTGTCTATACATTTCTCTATCTATTTTCCTATCTATGCATTTATCTATCTCTCTGCCTATACATCACTTTAGCTCTATATTTCTGTAACTCTCTACCTATACAGTTTTCTATCTATACATTTCTGTATCTCTCTGCCTTTACATTACTCTATCTCTACATTTCTCTAACTTTAACTATACATTTTTCTATCTATACATTCTCTATTCATTTTCCAACCTATACATTTATCTAGACATTTCTCTAACTATGCATTTCCCTTTCTATATATTTCTCTATCTCTTTGCCTGTTCATTACTCTAGCTCTACATTTCTCTAACTCTCTACATATACATTTCTCTATACATTTACCTATCTATGCATTTCTCTATCTGTCTGCCTATACACTTCTCAAGCTCTACATTTCTCTAACTCTCTACCTTTCCATTTTTCGATCTATACATACTCTATCTATTAATTTTCCTATCTATACATTTATCTAGACATTTCTCTAACTATACATTTTCCTATCTATGCATTTCTTTATCTCTCTGCCTATACATTTCTCTAGCTCTATATTTCTGTAACTCTACCTATACATGTTTCTATCTATACAATTCCCTGTTTATCTATCTAATTATCTATGTAATCATTTTTCTACCTATACATTTATATATACATTTCTCTATCTATACATTTTCCTATCTCTCTAGCTATACATTTTTCTATCTATACATTCTCTATCTTTCTATTCCCTTTCCTACCTATACATTTATCTAGACATTTCTCTAATTAAACATTTTCCTATCTATGCACTTCTTTATCTCTCTTCCTGTACATTTCTCTATCTCTACATTTCTCTAACTCTATACATTTTTCTGGCTATACATTCTCTATCTATTTATTCATTTTCCTACCTACAGTATACATTGATCTAGACATGTCACTAACTATACATTTTCCTAACTATGCAATCTCTATCTGTCTATACATTACTCTAGCTCTACATTACTCTAACTCTTTACATACATATTTCCTGATCTAAGAACCCATCTTTCTATTTATACATTTTTCTACCTAAACATTTATCTATACATGTATCTATCTCTACATTTCTCTAACTCTCCAACTATACATTTTTCTATTTATGCATTTCTCTATCTCTGTGCCTATACATTACTTTAGCTCTACATTTCTCTAACTCTAACTGTACATTTTTCCATCTATACATTCTCTGTCTATTAATTTTCCTACCTATACAGTACATTTATCTAGACATTTCACTAACTATACATTTTCCTATCTATGCATTTCTCTATCTCTCTGCCTATACATTAATCTAGCTCTACATTTCTCTAACTATACATTTTTCCATCTATACATTCTCTAGCTATTCATTTTCCTGCCTATTCTGTACATTTATCTAGACATTTCACTAACTATACATTTTCCTATCTATGCATTTCTCTATCTCTCTGCCTATACATTAATATAGCTCTACATTTCTCTAACTCTCTACATATACATTTTTCTATCTATACATTTCCCGATGTATGAACCCACCTTTCTAACTATTGATTTTTCTACCTGTACATTTCTCTCTACATTTCTCTATCTCTATATTTCTCTATCTCTCTGACTATAAATTATTCTATCTCTACATTTCTCTAACTCTCTACCTATACATTTTCCTATCCATCTATCTATCTATCTATCTTCTTTCTGTCTATCTATTCATTTTTCCACCTATGCATTTTTCTATACATTTCTCTAGCTATACATTTTCCTATCTATGTATTTCTCTATCTCAAAGCCTATACATTACTCTAGCTCTACATTTCTCTAACTCTCTACATACACATTTTTCTTTATTTCTGTACATTTCTATCTAAATCTATTTGTCTATCGATCTATCTGTACATTTCGCTGTCTATACATTCCCCTTTCTCTCTATCTATACATTTCTCTATCTCTCTGCCTATACATTACTCTATCTCTACATTTCTCTTGCCGTACCTATACATTTTTCTTTATATCTGTACATTTCTATCTAAACACATTTGTCTATCTTTCTGTCTATACATTTCTCTATCTATTTTCCTATCTATGCATTTATCTATCTCTCTGCCTATACATCACTTTAGCTCTATATTTCTGTAACTCTCTACCTATACAGTTTTCTATCTATACATTTCTGTATCTCTCTGCCTTTACATTACTCTATCTCTACATTTCTCTAACTTTAACTATACATTTTTCTATCTATACATTCTCTATTCATTTTCCAACCTATACATTTATCTAGACATTTCTCTAACTATGCATTTCCCTTTCTATATATTTCTCTATCTCTTTGCCTGTTCATTACTGTAGCTCTACATTTCTCTAACTCTCTACATATACATTTCTCTATACATTTACCTATCTATGCATTTCTCTATCTGTCTGCCTATACACTTCTCAAGCTCTACATTTCTCTAACTCTCTACCTTTACATTTTTCGATCTATACATACTCTATCTATTAATTTTCCTATCTATACATTTATCTAGACATTTCTCTAACTATACATTTTCCTATCTATGCATTTCTTTATCTCTATGCCTATACATTTCTCTGGCTCTATATTTCTGTAACTCTACCTATACATGTTTCTATCTATACAATTCCCTGTTTATCTATCTAATTATCTATGTAATCATTTTTCTACCTATACATTTATATATACATTTCTCTATCTATACATTTTCCTATCTCTCTAGCTATACATTTTTCTATCTATACATTCTCTATCTTTCTATTCCCTTTCCTACCTATACATTCATCTAGACATTTCTCTAATTAAACATTTTCCTATCTATGCACTTCTTTATCTCTCTTCCTGTACATTTCTCTATCTCTACATTTCTCTAACTCTATACATTTTTCTGGCTATACATTCTCTATCTATTTATTCATTTTCCTACCTACAGTATACATTGATCTAGACATGTCACTAACTATACATTTTCCTAACTATGCAATCTCTATCTGTCTATACATTACTCTAGCTCTACATTACTCTAACTCTTTACATACATATTTCCTGATCTAAGAACCCATCTTTCTATTTATACATTTTTCTACATTTATCTATACATGTATCTATCTCTACATTTCTCTAACTCTCCAACTATACATTTTTCTATTTATGCATTTCTCTATCTCTGTGCCTATACATTACTTTAGCTCTACATTTCTCTAACTCTAACTGTACATTTTTCCATCTATACATTCTCTGTCTATTAATTTTCCTACCTATACAGTACATTTATCTAGACATTTCACTAACTATACATTTTCCTATCTATGCATTTCTCTATCTCTCTGCCTATACATTAATCTAGCTCTACATTTCTCTAACTATACATTTTTCCATCTATACATTCTCTAGCTATTCATTTTCCTGCCTATTCTGTACATTTATCTAGACATTTCACTAACTATACATTTTCCTATCTATGCATTTCTCTATCTCTCTGCCTATACATTAATATAGCTCTACATTTCTCTAACTCTCTACATATACATTTTTCTATCTATACATTTCCCGATGTATGAACCCACCTTTCTAACTATTGATTTTTCTACCTGTACATTTCTCTCTACATTTCTCTATCTCTATATTTCTCTATCTCTCTGACTATAAATTATTCTATCTCTACATTTCTCTAACTCTCTACCTATACATTTTCCTATCCATCTATCTATCTATCTATCTATCTATCTTCTTTCTGTCTATCTATTCATTTTTCCACCTATGCATTTTTCTATACATTTCTCTAGCTATACATTTTCCTATCTATGTATTTCTCTATCTCAAAGCCTATACATTACTCTAGCTCTACATTTCTCTAACTCTCTACATACACATTTTTCTTTATTTCTGTACATTTCTATCTAAATCTATTTGTCTATCGATCTATCTGTACATTTCGCTGTCTATACATTCGCCTTTCACTCTATCTATACATTTCTCTATCTCTCTGCCTATACATGACTCTATCTCTACATTTCTCTTGCCCTACCTATACATTTTTCTTTATATCTGTACATTTCTATCTAAACACATTTGTCTATCTTTCTGTCTATACATTTCTCTATCTATTTTCCTATCTATGCATTTATCTATCTCTCTGCCTATACATCACTTTAGCTCTATATTTCTGTAACTCTCTACCTATACAGTTTTCTATCTATACATTTCTGTATCTCTCTGCCTTTACATTACTCTATCTCTACATTTCTCTAACTTTAACTATACATTTTTCTATCTATACATTCTCTATTCATTTTCCAACCTATACATTTATCTAGACATTTCTCTAACTATGCATTTCCCTTTCTATATATTTCTCTATCTCTTTGCCTGTTCATTACTCTAGCTCTACATTTCTCTAACTCTCTACATATACATTTCTCTATACATTTACCTATCTATGCATTTCTCTATCTGTCTGCCTATACACTTCTCAAGCTCTACATTTCTCTAACTCTCTACCTTTCCATTTTTCGATCTATACATACTCTATCTATTAATTTTCCTATCTATACATTTATCTAGACATTTCTCTAACTATACATTTTCCTATCTATGCATTTCTTTATCTCTCTGCCTATACATTTCTCTAGCTCTATATTTCTGTAACTCTACCTATACATGTTTCTATCTATACAATTCCCTGTTTATCTATCTAATTATCTATGTAATCATTTTTCTACCTATACATTTATATATACATTTCTCTATCTATACATTTTCCTATCTCTCTAGCTATACATTTTTCTATCTATACATTCTCTATCTTTCTATTCCCTTTCCTACCTATACATTTATCTAGACATTTCTCTAATTAAACATTTTCCTATCTATGCACTTCTTTATCTCTCTTCCTGTACATTTCTCTATCTCTACATTTCTCTAACTCTATACATTTTTCTGGCTATACATTCTCTATCTATTTATTCATTTTCCTACCTACAGTATACATTGATCTAGACATGTCACTAACTATACATTTTCCTAACTATGCAATCTCTATCTGTCTATACATTACTCTAGCTCTACATTACTCTAACTCTTTACATACATATTTCCTGATCTAAGAACCCATCTTTCTATTTATACATTTTTCTACCTAAACATTTATCTATTCATGTATCTATCTCTACATTTCTCTAACTCTCCAACTATACATTTTTCTATTTATGCATTTCTCTATCTCTGTGCCTATACATTACTTTAGCTCTACATTTCTCTAA
The DNA here is from genome assembly GCF_028390025.1 of Pseudophryne corroboree. NCBI lineage: Eukaryota > Metazoa > Chordata > Amphibia > Anura > Myobatrachidae > Pseudophryne > Pseudophryne corroboree. The sequence continues at coordinate 21,489 of NW_026969156.1, forward strand.
CTCTAACTGTACATTTTTCCATCTATACATTCTCTGTCTATTAATTTTCCTACCTATACAGTACATTTATCTAGACATTTCACTAACTATACATTTTCCTATCTATGCATTTCTCTATCTCTCTGCCTATACATTAATCTAGCTCTACATTTCTCTAACTATACATTTTTCCATCTATACATTCTCTAGCTATTCATTTTCCTGCCTATTCTGTACATTTATCTAGACATTTCACTAACTATACATTTTCCTATCTATGCATTTCTCTATCTCTCTGCCTATACATTAATATAGCTCTACATTTCTCTAACTCTCTACATATACATTTTTCTATCTATACATTTCCCGATGTATGAACCCACCTTTCTAACTATTGATTTTTCTACCTGTACATTTCTCTCTACATTTCTCTATCTCTATATTTCTCTATCTCTCTGACTATAAATTATTCTATCTCTACATTTCTCTAACTCTCTACCTATACATTTTCCTATCCATCTATCTATCTATCTATCTTCTTTCTGTCTATCTATTCATTTTTCCACCTATGCATTTTTCTATACATTTCTCTAGCTATACATTTTCCTATCTATGTATTTCTCTATCTCAAAGCCTATACATTACTCTAGCTCTACATTTCTCTAACTCTCTACATACACATTTTTCTTTATTTCTGTACATTTCTATCTAAATCTATTTGTCTATCGATCTATCTGTACATTTCGCTGTCTATACATTCCCCTTTCTCTCTATCTATACATTTCTCTATCTCTCTGCCTATACATTACTCTATCTCTACATTTCTCTTGCCGTACCTATACATTTTTCTTTATATCTGTACATTTCTATCTAAACACATTTGTCTATCTTTCTGTCTATACATTTCTCTATCTATTTTCCTATCTATGCATTTATCTATCTCTCTGCCTATACATCACTTTAGCTCTATATTTCTGTAACTCTCTTCCTATACAGTTTTCTATCTATACATTTCTGTATCTCTCTGCCTTTACATTACTCTATCTCTACATTTCTCTAACTTTAACTATACATTTTTCTATCTATACATTCTCTATTCATTTTCCAACCTATACATTTATCTAGACATTTCTCTAACTATGCATTTCCCTTTCTATATATTTCTCTATCTCTTTGCCTGTTCATTACTGTAGCTCTACATTTCTCTAACTCTCTACATATACATTTCTCTATACATTTACCTATCTATGCATTTCTCTATCTGTCTGCCTATACACTTCTCAAGCTCTACATTTCTCTAACTCTCTACCTTTACATTTTTCGATCTATACATACTCTATCTATTAATTTTCCTATCTATACATTTATCTAGACATTTCTCTAACTATACATTTTCCTATCTATGCATTTCTTTATCTCTATGCCTATACATTTCTCTGGCTCTATATTTCTGTAACTCTACCTATACATGTTTCTATCTATACAATTCCCTGTTTATCTATCTAATTATCTATGTAATCATTTTTCTACCTATACATTTATATATACATTTCTCTATCTATACATTTTCCTATCTCTCTAGCTATACATTTTTCTATCTATACATTCTCTATCTTTCTATTCCCTTTCCTACCTATACATTCATCTAGACATTTCTCTAATTAAACATTTTCCTATCTATGCACTTCTTTATCTCTCTTCCTGTACATTTCTCTATCTCTACATTTCTCTAACTCTATACATTTTTCTGGCTATACATTCTCTATCTATTTATTCATTTTCCTACCTACAGTATACATTGATCTAGACATGTCACTAACTATACATTTTCCTAACTATGCAATCTCTATCTGTCTATACATTACTCTAGCTCTACATTACTCTAACTCTTTACATACATATTTCCTGATCTAAGAACCCATCTTTCTATTTATACATTTTTCTACATTTATCTATACATGTATCTATCTCTACATTTCTCTAACTCTCCAACTATACATTTTTCTATTTATGCATTTCTCTATCTCTGTGCCTATACATTACTTTAGCTCTACATTTCTCTAACTCTAACTGTACATTTTTCCATCTATACATTCTCTGTCTATTAATTTTCCTACCTATACAGTACATTTATCTAGACATTTCACTAACTATACATTTTCCTATCTATGCATTTCTCTATCTCTCTGCCTATACATTAATCTAGCTCTACATTTCTCTAACTATACATTTTTCCATCTATACATTCTCTAGCTATTCATTTTCCTGCCTATTCTGTACATTTATCTAGACATTTCACTAACTATACATTTTCCTATCTATGCATTTCTCTATCTCTCTGCCTATACATTAATATAGCTCTACATTTCTCTAACTCTCTACATATACATTTTTCTATCTATACATTTCCCGATGTATGAACCCACCTTTCTAACTATTGATTTTTCTACCTGTACATTTCTCTCTACATTTCTCTATCTCTATATTTCTCTATCTCTCTGACTATAAATTATTCTTTCTCTACATTTCTCTAACTCTCTACCTATACATTTTCCTATCCATCTATCTATCTATCTATCTATCTATCTTCTTTCTGTCTATCTATTCATTTTTCCACCTATGCATTTTTCTATACATTTCTCTAGCTATACATTTTCCTATCTATGTATTTCTCTATCTCAAAGCCTATACATTACTCTAGCTCTACATTTCTCTAACTCTCTACATACACATTTTTCTTTATTTCTGTACATTTCTATCTAAATCTATTTGTCTATCGATCTATCTGTACATTTCGCTGTCTATACATTCCCCTTTCTCTCTATCTATACATTTCTCTATCTCTCTGCCTATACATTACTCTATCTCTACATTTCTCTTGCCCTACCTATACATTTTTCTTTATATCTGTACATTTCTATCTAAACACATTTGTCTATCTTTCTGTCTATACATTTCTCTATCTATTTTCCTATCTATGCATTTATCTATCTCTCTGCCTATACATCACTTTAGCTCTATATTTCTGTAACTCTCTACCTATACAGTTTTCTATCTATACATTTCTGTATCTCTCTGCCTTTACATTACTCTATCTCTACATTTCTCTAACTTTAACTATACATTTTTCTATCTATACATTCTCTATTCATTTTCCAACCTATACATTTATCTAGACATTTCTCTAACTATGCATTTCCCTTTCTATATATTTCTCTATCTCTTTGCCTGTTCATTACTGTAGCTCTACATTTCTCTAACTCTCTACATATACATTTCTCTATACATTTACCTATCTATGCATTTCTCTATCTGTCTGCCTATACACTTCTCAAGCTCTACATTTCTCTAACTCTCTACCTTTACATTTTTCGATCTATACATACTCTATCTATTAATTTTCCTATCTATACATTTATCTAGACATTTCTCTAACTATACATTTTCCTATCTATGCATTTCTTTATCTCTCTGCCTATACATTTCTCTAGCTCTATATTTCTGTAACTCTACCTATACATGTTTCTATCTATACAATTCCCTGTTTATCTATCTAATTATCTATGTAATCATTTTTCTACCTATACATTTATATATACATTTCTCTATCTATACATTTTCCTATCTCTCTAGCTATACATTTTTCTATCTATACATTCTCTATCTTTCTATTCCCTTTCCTACCTATACATTTATCTAGACATTTCTCTAATTAAACATTTTCCTATCTATGCACTTCTTTATCTCTCTTCCTGTACATTTCTCTATCTCTACATTTCTCTAACTCTATACATTTTTCTGGCTATACATTCTCTATCTATTTATTCATTTTCCTACCTACAGTATACATTGATCTAGACATGTCACTAACTATACATTTTCCTAACTATGCAATCTCTATCTGTCTATACATTACTCTAGCTCTACATTACTCTAACTCTTTACATACATATTTCCTGATCTAAGAACCCATCTTTCTATTTATACATTTTTCTACCTAAACATTTATCTATACATGTATCTATCTCTACATTTCTCTAACTCTCCAACTATACATTTTTCTATTTATGCATTTCTCTATCTCTGTGCCTATACATTACTTTAGCTCTACATTTCTCTAACTCTAACTGTACATTTTTCCATCTATACATTGTCTGTCTATTAATTTTCCTACCTATACAGTACATTTATCTAGACATTTCACTAACTATACATTTTCCTATCTATGCCTTTCTCTATCTCTCTGCCTATACATTAATCTAGCTCTACATTTCTCTAACTATACATTTTTCCATCTATACATTCTCTAGCTATTCATTTTCCTGCCTATTCTGTACATTTATCTAGACATTTCACTAACTATACATTTTCCTATCTATGCATTTCTCTATCTCTCTGCCTATACATTAATATAGCTCTACATTTCTCTAACTCTCTACATATACATTTTTCTATCTATACATTTCCCGATGTATGAACCCACCTTTCTAACTATTGATTTTTCTACCTGTACATTTCTCTCTACATTTCTCTATCTCTATATTTCTCTATCTCTCTGACTATAAATTATTCTATCTCTACATTTCTCTAACTCTCTACCTATACATTTTCCTATCCATCTATCTATCTATCTATCTATCTATCTTCTTTCTGTCTATCTATTCATTTTTCCACCTATGCATTTTTCTATACATTTCTCTAGCTATACATTTTCCTATCTATGTATTTCTCTATCTCAAAGCCTATACATTACTCTAGCTCTACATTTCTCTAACTCTCTACATACACATTTTTCTTTATTTCTGTACATTTCTATCTAAATCTATTTGTCTATCGATCTATCTGTACATTTCGCTGTCTATACATTCCCCTTTCTCTCTATCTATACATTTCTCTATCTCTCTGCCTATACATTACTCTATCTCTACATTTCTCTTGCCCTACCTATACATTTTTCTTTATATCTGTACATTTCTATCTAAACACATTTGTCTATCTTTCTGTCTATACATTTCTCTATCTATTTTCCTATCTATGCATTTATCTATCTCTCTGCCTATACATCACTTTAGCTCTATATTTCTGTAACTCTCTACCTATACAGTTTTCTATCTATACATTTCTGTATCTCTCTGCCTTTACATTACTCTATCTCTACATTTCTCTAACTTTAACTATACATTTTTCTATCTATACATTCTCTATTCATTTTCCAACCTATACATTTATCTAGACATTTCTCTAACTATGCATTTCCCTTTCTATATATTTCTCTATCTCTTTGCCTGTTCATTACTGTAGCTCTACATTTCTCTAACTCTCTACATATACATTTCTCTATACATTTACCTATCTATGCATTTCTCTATCTGTCAGGCCTATACACTTCTCAAGCTCTACATTTCTCTAACTCTCTACTTTTACATTTTTCGATCTATACATACTCTATCTATTAATTTTCCTATCTATACATTTATCTAGACATTTCTCTAACTATACATTTTCCTATCTCTCTAGCTATACATTTTTCTATCTATACATTCTCTATCTTTCTATTCCCTTTCCTACCTATACATTTATCTAGACATTTCTCTAATTAAACATTTTCCTATCTATGCACTTCTTTATCTCTCTTCCTGTACATTTCTCTATCTCTACATTTCTCTAACTCTATACATTTTTCTGGCTATACATTCTCTATCTATTTATTCATTTTCCTACCTACAGTATACATTGATCTAGACATGTCACTAACTATACATTTTCCTAACTATGCAATCTCTATCTGTCTATACATTACTCTAGCTCTACATTACTCTAACTCTTTACATACATATTTCCTGATCTAAGAACCCATCTTTCTATTTATACATTTTTCTACCTAAACATTTATCTATACATGTATCTATCTCTACATTTCTCTAACTCTCCAACTATACATTTTTCTATTTATGCATTTCTCTATCTCTGTGCCTATACATTACTTTAGCTCTACATTTCTCTAACTCTAACTGTACATTTTTCCATCTATACATTCTCTGTCTATTAATTTTCCTACCTATACAGTACATTTATCTAGACATTTCACTAACTATACATTTTCCTATCTATGCATTTCTCTATCTCTCTGCCTATACATTAATCTAGCTCTACATTTCTCTAACTATACATTTTTCCATCTATACATTCTCTAGCTATTCATTTTCCTGCCTATTCTGTACATTTATCTAGACATTTCACTAACTATACATTTTCCTATCTATGCATTTCTCTATCTCTCTGCCTATACATTAATATAGCTCTACATTTCTCTAACTCTCTACATATACATTTTTCTATCTATACATTTCCCGATGTATGAACCCACCTTTCTAACTATTGATTTTTCTACCTGTACATTTCTCTCTACATTTCTCTATCTCTATATTTCTCTATCTCTCTGACTATAAATTATTCTATCTCTACATTTCTCTAACTCTCTACCTATACATTTTCCTATCCATCTATCTATCTATCTATCTATCTTCTTTCTGTCTATCTATTCATTTTTCCACCTATGCATTTTTCTATACATTTCTCTAGCTATACATTTTCCTATCTATGTATTTCTCTATCTCAAAGCCTATACATTACTCTAGCTCTACATTTCTCTAACTCTCTACATACACATTTTTCTTTATTTCTGTACATTTCTATCTAAATCTATTTGTCTATCGATCTATCTGTACATTTCGCTGTCTATACATTCCCCTTTCTCTCTATCTATACATTTCTCTATCTCTCTGCCTATACATTACTCTATCTCTACATTTCTCTTGCCGTACCTATACATTTTTCTTTATATCTGTACATTTCTATCTAAACACATTTGTCTATCTTTCTGTCTATACATTTCTCTATCTATTTTCCTATCTATGCATTTATCTATCTCTCTGCCTATACATCACTTTAGCTCTATATTTCTGTAACTCTCTACCTATACAGTTTTCTATCTATACATTTCTGTATCTCTCTGCCTTTACATTACTCTATCTCTACATTTCTCTAACTTTAACTATACATTTTTCTATCTATACATTCTCTATTCATTTTCCAACCTATACATTTATCTAGACATTTCTCTAACTATGCATTTCCCTTTCTATATATTTCTCTATCTCTTTGCCTGTTCATTACTGTAGCTCTACATTTCTCTAACTCTCTACATATACATTTCTCTATACATTTACCTATCTATGCATTTCTCTATCTGTCTGCCTATACACTTCTCAAGCTCTACATTTCTCTAACTCTCTACCTTTACATTTTTCGATCTATACATACTCTATCTATTAATTTTCCTATCTATACATTTATCTAGACATTTCTCTAACTATACATTTTCCTATCTATGCATTTCTTTATCTCTATGCCTATACATTTCTCTGGCTCTATATTTCTGTAACTCTACCTATACATGTTTCTATCTATACAATTCCCTGTTTATCTATCTAATTATCTATGTAATCATTTTTCTACCTATACATTTATATATACATTTCTCTATCTATACATTTTCCTATCTCTCTAGCTATACATTTTTCTATCTATACATTCTCTATCTTTCTATTCCCTTTCCTACCTATACATTCATCTAGACATTTCTCTAATTAAACATTTTCCTATCTATGCACTTCTTTATCTCTCTTCCTGTACATTTCTCTATCTCTACATTTCTCTAACTCTATACATTTTTCTGGCTATACATTCTCTATCTATTTATTCATTTTCCTACCTACAGTATACATTGATCTAGACATGTCACTAACTATACATTTTCCTAACTATGCAATCTCTATCTGTCTATACATTACTCTAGCTCTACATTACTCTAACTCTTTACATACATATTTCCTGATCTAAGAACCCATCTTTCTATTTATACATTTTTCTACATTTATCTATACATGTATCTATCTCTACATTTCTCTAACTCTCCAACTATACATTTTTCTATTTATGCATTTCTCTATCTCTGTGCCTATACATTACTTTAGCTCTACATTTCTCTAACTCTAACTGTACATTTTTCCATCTATACATTCTCTGTCTATTAATTTTCCTACCTATACAGTACATTTATCTAGACATTTCACTAACTATACATTTTCCTATCTATGCATTTCTCTATCTCTCTGCCTATACATTAATCTAGCTCTACATTTCTCTAACTATACATTTTTCCATCTATACATTCTCTAGCTATTCATTTTCCTGCCTATTCTGTACATTTATCTAGACATTTCACTAACTATACATTTTCCTATCTATGCATTTCTCTATCTCTCTGCCTATACATTAATATAGCTCTACATTTCTCTAACTCTCTACATATACATTTTTCTATCTATACATTTCCCGATGTATGAACCCACCTTTCTAACTATTGATTTTTCTACCTGTACATTTCTCTCTACATTTCTCTATCTCTATATTTCTCTATCTCTCTGACTATAAATTATTCTATCTCTACATTTCTCTAACTCTCTACCTATACATTTTCCTATCCATCTATCTATCTATCTATCTATCTATCTTCTTTCTGTCTATCTATTCATTTTTCCACCTATGCATTTTTCTATACATTTCTCTAGCTATACATTTTCCTATCTATGTATTTCTCTATCTCAAAGCCTATACATTACTCTAGCTCTACATTTCTCTAACTCTCTACATACACATTTTTCTTTATTTCTGTACATTTCTATCTAAATCTATTTGTCTATCGATCTATCTGTACATTTCGCTGTCTATACATTCCCCTTTCTCTCTATCTATACATTTCTCTATCTCTCTGCCTATACATTACTCTATCTCTACATTTCTCTTGCCCTACCTATACATTTTTCTTTATATCTGTACATTTCTATCTAAACACATTTGTCTATCTTTCTGTCTATACATTTCTCTATCTATTTTCCTATCTATGCATTTATCTATCTCTCTGCCTATACATCACTTTAGCTCTATATTTCTGTAACTCTCTACCTATACAGTTTTCTATCTATACATTTCTGTATCTCTCTGCCTTTACATTACTCTATCTCTACATTTCTCTAACTTTAACTATACATTTTTCTATCTATACATTCTCTATTCATTTTCCAACCTATACATTTATCTAGACATTTCTCTAACTATGCATTTCCCTTTCTATATATTTCTCTATCTCTTTGCCTGTTCATTACTGTAGCTCTACATTTCTCTAACTCTCTACATATACATTTCTCTATACATTTACCTATCTATGCATTTCTCTATCTGTCTGCCTATACACTTCTCAAGCTCTACATTTCTCTAACTCTCTACCTTTACATTTTTCGATCTATACATACTCTATCTATTAATTTTCCTATCTATACATTTATCTAGACATTTCTCTAACTATACATTTTCCTATCTATGCATTTCTTTATCTCTCTGCCTATACATTTCTCTAGCTCTATATTTCTGTAACTCTACCTATACATGTTTCTATCTATACAATTCCCTGTTTATCTATCTAATTATCTATGTAATCATTTTTCTACCTATACATTTATATATACATTTCTCTATCTATACATTTTCCTATCTCTCTAGCTATACATTTTTCTATCTATACATTCTCTATCTTTCTATTCCCTTTCCTACCTATACATTTATCTAGACATTTCTCTAATTAAACATTTTCCTATCTATGCACTTCTTTATCTCTCTTCCTGTACATTTCTCTATCTCTACATTTCTCTAACTCTATACATTTTTCTGGCTATACATTCTCTATCTATTTATTCATTTTCCTACCTACAGTATACATTGATCTAGACATGTCACTAACTATACATTTTCCTAACTATGCAATCTCTATCTGTCTATACATTACTCTAGCTCTACATTACTCTAACTCTTTACATACATATTTCCTGATCTAAGAACCCATCTTTCTATTTATACATTTTTCTACCTAAACATTTATCTATACATGTATCTATCTCTACATTTCTCTAACTCTCCAACTATACATTTTTCTATTTATGCATTTCTCTATCTCTGTGCCTATACATTACTTTAGCTCTACATTTCTCTAACTCTAACTGTACATTTTTCCATCTATACATTCTCTGTCTATTAATTTTCCTACCTATACAGTACATTTATCTAGACATTTCACTAACTATACATTTTCCTATCTATGCATTTCTCTATCTCTCTGCCTATACATTAATCTAGCTCTACATTTCTCTAACTATACATTTTTCCATCTATACATTCTCTAGCTATTCATTTTCCTGCCTATTCTGTACATTTATCTAGACATTTCACTAACTATACATTTTCCTATCTATGCATTTCTCTATCTCTCTGCCTATACATTAATATAGCTCTACATTTCTCTAACTCTCTACATATACATTTTTCTATCTATACATTTCCCGATGTATGAACCCACCTTTCTAACTATTGATTTTTCTACCTGTACATTTCTCTCTACATTTCTCTATCTCTATATTTCTCTATCTCTCTGACTATAAATTATTCTATCTCTACATTTCTCTAACTCTCTACCTATACATTTTCCTATCCATCTATCTATCTATCTATCTATCTATCTATCTTCTTTCTGTCTATCTATTCATTTTTCCACCTATGCATTTTTCTATACATTTCTCTAGCTATACATTTTCCTATCTATGTATTTCTCTATCTCAAAGCCTATACATTACTCTAGCTCTACATTTCTCTAACTCTCTACATACACATTTTTCTTTATTTCTGTACATTTCTATCTAAATCTATTTGTCTATCGATCTATCTGTACATTTCGCTGTCTATACATTCCCCTTTCTCTCTATCTATACATTTCTCTATCTCTCTGCCTATACATTACTCTATCTCTACATTTCTCTTGCCCTACCTATACATTTTTCTTTATATCTGTACATTTCTATCTAAACACATTTGTCTATCTTTCTGTCTATACATTTCTCTATCTATTTTCCTATCTATGCATTTATCTATCTCTCTGCCTATACATCACTTTAGCTCTATATTTCTGTAACTCTCTACCTATACAGTTTTCTATCTATACATTTCTGTATCTCTCTGCCTTTACATTACTCTATCTCTACATTTCTCTAACTTTAACTATACATTTTTCTATCTATACATTCTCTATTCATTTTCCAACCTATACATTTATCTAGACATTTCTCTAACTATGCATTTCCCTTTCTATATATTTCTCTATCTCTTTGCCTGTTCATTACTGTAGCTCTACATTTCTCTAACTCTCTACATATACATTTCTCTATACATTTACCTATCTATGCATTTCTCTATCTGTCAGGCCTATACACTTCTCAAGCTCTACATTTCTCTAACTCTCTACTTTTACATTTTTCGATCTATACATACTCTATCTATTAATTTTCCTATCTATACATTTATCTAGACATTTCTCTAACTATACATTTTCCTATCTATGCATTTCTTTATCTCTCTGCCTATACATTTCTCTAGCTCTATATTTCTGTAACTCTACCTATACATGTTTCTATCTATACAATTCCCTGTTTATCTATCTAATTATCTATGTAATCATTTTTCTACCTATACATTTATATATACATTTCTCTATCTATACATTTTCCTATCTCTCTAGCTATACATTTTTCTATCTATACATTCTCTATCTTTCTATTCCTTTTCCTACCTATACATTCATCTAGACATTTCTCTAATTAAACATTTCTCTATCGTCCTAAGTGGATGCTGGGGTTCCTGAAAGGACCATGGGGAATAGCGGCTCCGCAGGAGACAGGGCACAAAAAAGTAAAGCTTTACTAGGTCAGGTGGTGTGCACTGGCTCCTCCCCCTATGACCCTCCTCCAGACTCCAGTTAGATTTTGTGCCCGAACGAGAAGGGTGCAATCTAGGTGGCTCTCCTAAAGAGCTGCTTAGAGAAAGTTTAGTTTAGGTTTTTTTCTTTACAGTGAGTCCTGCTGGCAACAGGATCACTGCAACGTGGGACTTAGGGGGAAAGTAGTAAACTCACCTGCATGCAGAGTGGATTTGCTGCTTGGCTACTGGACACCATTAGCTCCAGAGGGATCGAACACAGGCCCAGCCGTGGAGTCCGGTCCCGGAGCCGCGCCGCCGACCCCCTTGCAGATGCTGAAGCGTGAAGAGGTCCGGAAACCGGCGGCTGAAGACTCCTCAGTCTTCATAAGGTAGCGCACAGCACTGCAGCTGTGCGCCATTTTCCTCTCAGCACACTTCACTGGGCAGTCACTGAGGGTGCAGAGCGCTGGGGGGGGGCGCTCTGAGAGGCAAATATAAACCTTATACAAGGCTAAAAATACCTCACATATAGCCCATAGGGGCTATATGGAGATATTTAACCCCTGCCTGACTGGAAAAATAGCGGGAGAAGAACCCGCCGAAAAAGGGGCGGGGCCTATCTCCTCAGCACACGGCGCCATTTTCTGTCACAGCTCCGCTGGTCAGAACGGCTCCCAGGTCTCTCCCCTGCACTGCACTACAGAAACAGGGTAAAACAGAGAGGGGGGGCACATTAATGGCTATATATATATATATTAAAGCAGCTATAAGGGAGCACTTAATATAAGGATATCCCTTGTATATATAGCGCTTTGTGGTGTGTGCTGGCAGACTCTCCCTCTGTCTCCCCAAAAGGGCTAGTGGGTCCTGTCTTCATTAGAGCATTCCCTGTGAGTTTGCGGTGTGTGTCGGTACGTGGTGTCGACATGTATGAGGACGATATTGGTGTGGAGGCGGAGCAATTGCCAAATATGCAGATGTCACCCCCCAGGGGGTCGACACCAGAATGGATGCCTTTATTTGTGGAATTACGTGATGGTTTATCTTCCCTTAAACAGTCAGTTGAGGACATGAGGCGGCCGGACAATCAATTAATGCCTGTCCAGGCGCCTCAAACACCGTCAGGGGCTGTAAAACGCCCTTTGCCTCAGTCGGTCGACACAGACCCAGACACGGGCACTGATTCCAGTGACGACGGTAGAAATTCAAACGTATTTTCCAGTAGGGCCACACGTTATATGATTTTGGCAATGAAGGAGACGTTACATTTAGCTGATACTACAGATACCGTAAAACAGGGTATTATGTATGGTGTGAAAAAACTACAAACAGTTTTTCCTGAATCAGAAGAATTAAATGACGTGTGTGATGAAGCGTGGGTTGCTCCTGATAAAAAGTTGATAATTTCAAAAAAGTTATTGGCATTATACCCTTTCCCGCCAGAGGTTAGGGCGCGCTGGGAAACACCCCCTAAGGTGGACAAGGCGCTCACACGCTTATCCAAACAAGTGGCGTTACCCTCTCCTGAGACGGCCGCACTTAAGGATCCATCAGATAGAAAGATGGAAGTTATTCAAAAGAATATATACACACATGCAGGTGTTGTACTACGACCAGCTATAGCAACTGCCTGGATGTGCAGTGCTGGAGTAGTTTGGTCAGAATCCCTGATTGAAAATATTGATACCCTAGATAGGGACAATGTTTTACTGTCGTTAGAACAAATAAAGGATGCATTTATCTATATGCGTGATGCACAGAGGGATATTTGCACACTGGCATCTCGGGTGAGTGCTATGTCCATTTCAGCCAGAAGAGCCTTATGGACACGACAGTGGACAGGCGATGCGGATTCAAAACGTCACATGGAGGTTTTGCCGTATAAAGGGGAGGAGTTATTTGGAGTTGGTCTATCAGACTTGGTGGCCACGGCTACTGCCGGGAAATCCACTTTTTTACCTCAAGTCACTCCCCAACAGAGAAAGGCACCGACCTTTCAACCGCAGCCTTTTCGCTCCTACAAAAATAAGAGAGCAAAGGGCTTGTCGTACCTGCCACGAAGCAGAGGAAGAGGGAAGAGACACCAACAGGCAGCTCCTTCCCAGGAACAGAAGCCCTCCCCGGCTCCTGCAAAAACCTCAGCATGACGCTGGGGCCTCTCAAGCGGACTCGGGGACAGTGGGGGGCCGTCTCAAAAATTACAGCGCGCAGTGGGCTCACTCGCAGGTAGACCCCTGGATCCTGCAGATAATATCTCAGGGGTACAGGTTGGAATTAGAGACGGATCCTCCTCATCGTTTCCTGAAGTCTGCCTTACCAACCGTCTCTTCCGAAAGGGAGAGGGTGTTGGAAGCCATTCACAAGCTGTACGCTCAGCAGGTGATAGTCAAAGTACCCCTATTACAACAAGGAAAGGGGTATTATTCCACTCTATTTGTGGTACCGAAGCCGGATGGCTCGGTAAGGCCTATTCTAAATCTGAAGTCCTTGAACCTCTACATAAAAAAGTTCAAGTTCAAGATGGAGTCACTCAGAGCAGTGATAGCGAACCTGGAAGAAGGGGACTTTATGGTATCCTTGGACATCAAGGATGCGTATCTACACGTTCCGATTTACTCCGCACACCAGGGGTACCTCAGGTTCATTGTTCAAAACTGTCACTATCAGTTTCAGACGCTGCCGTTCGGATTGTCCACGGCGCCTCGGGTCTTTACCAAGGTAATGGCCGAGATGATGATTCTTCTTCGAAGAAAAGGCGTATTAGTTATCCCATACTTGGACGATCTCCTAATAAGGGCAAGGTCCAGAGAACAGCTGGAGACAGCTTTAGCACTATCTCAAGAGGTGCTAAGACAACACGGGTGGATTCTGAATATTCCAAAATCCCATTTAATCCCGACAACTCGTCTGCTGTTCCTAGGAATGATTCTGGACACGGTTCAGAAAAAGGTTTTCCTTCCAGAGGAAAAAGCCAAGGAGTTATCCGATCTGGTCAGGAACCTCCTAAAACCAGGAAAAGTGTCAGTACATCAATGCACAAGAGTCCTGGGAAAAATGGTGGCTTCTTACGAAGCAATTCCATTCGGCAGATTCCATGCATATTCCAAAGGGATCTGTTGGACAAATGGTCAGGGTCGCATCTGCAGATGCACCTGCGAATAACCCTGTCACCAAAGACAAGGGTGTCACTTCTGTGGTGGTTGCAGAAGGCTCACCTATTAGAAGGCCGCAGATTCGGCATTCAGGATTGGATCCTGGTGACCACGGACGCCAGCCTGAGAGGCTGGGGAGCAGTCACACAAGGAAGAAACTTCCAGGGAGTATGGACGAGTCTGGAAAAGTCTCTTCACATAAACATTCTGGAACTAAGAGCAATCTACAATGCTCTAAGCCAGGCGGAACTTCTCCTGCAAGGAAAGCCGGTGTTGATTCAGTCGGACAACATCACGGCGGTCGCCCATGTAAACAGGCAGGGCGGCACAAGAAGCAGGAGTGCAATGGCAGAAGCTGCCAAGATTCTTCGCTGGGCGGAGAATCACGTGATAGCACTGTCAGCAGTGTTCATCCCGGGCGTGGACAACTGGGAAGCAGACTTCCTCAGCAGACACGATCTTCATCCGGGAGAGTGGGGTCTACATCCAGAAGTCTTCAACATGTTAATAGACCGTTGGGAAAGACCAATTGTAGACATGATGGCGTCTCGCCTCAACAAAAAACTGGACAAATATTGCGCCAGGTCAAGAGATCCACAGGCAATAGCTGTGGACGCACTGGTAACTCCTTGGGTGTACCAGTCAGTGTATGTGTTTCCTCCTCTGCCGCTCATACCAAAGGTATTGAAGATCATACGGCAAAGAAGAGTAAGAACAATACTAGTGGTTCCGGATTGGCCGAGAAGGACTTGGTATCCGGAACTTCAAGAGATGCTCACGGACGAACCGTGGCCTCTACCTCTGAGAAGGGACCTGCTACAGCAGGGTCCCTGTCTTTTTCAAGACTTACCGCGGCTGCGTTTGACGGCATGGCGGTTGAACGCCAGATCCTAAAAGGGAAAGGCATTCCAGAAGAAGTCATTCCTACCTTGATTAAGGCACGGAAGGAAGTCACCGTGAAACATTATCACCGCATTTGGCGAAAATATGTAGCGTGGTGCGAGGATCGGAGGGTTCCGACGGAGGAATTCCAACTGGGTCGTTTCCTACATTTCCTGCAATCAGGATTATCTATGGGTCTCAAATTGGGATCCATTAAGGTTCAAATTTCGGCCCTGTCAATATTCTTCCAAAAAGAATTGGCCTCTGTCCCTGAGGTCCAGACTTTTGTCAAGGGAGTACTGCATATACAGCCTCCTGTGGTGCCTCCGGTGGCACCGTGGGATCTAAATGTAGTTTTAGATTTCCTCAAATCCCATTGGTTTGAACCATTAAAAAAGGTGGATTTGAAATATCTCACATTGAAAGTGACTATGTTACTAGCCCTGGCCTCTGCCAGGAGAGTATCTGAATTGGCGGCTTTATCTTATAAAAGTCCTTATCTAATCTTCCATTCGGATAGGGCAGAACTGCGGACTCGTCCGCATTTTCTCCCTAAAGTGGTATCAGCATTTCATCTGAACCAACCTATTGTGGTGCCTGCGGCCACTAGCGACTTGGAGGACTCCAAGTTGTTGGACGTTGTCAGAGCCTTAAAAATATACATTGCAAGGACGGCTGGAGTCAGAAAATCTGACTCGCTGTTTATATTGTATGCACCCAACAAGTTGGGCGCACCTGCTTCTAAGCAGTCGATTGCTCGTTGGATTTGTAACACAATTCAACTTGCACATTCTGTGGCAGGCCTGCCACAGCCTAAAACTGTAAAAGCCCACTCCACAAGGAAGGTGGGCTCATCTTGGGCGGCTGCCCGAGGGGTCTCGGCATTACAACTCTGCCGAGCAGCTACGTGGTCGGGGGAGAACACGTTTGTAAAATTTTACAAATTTGATACCCTGGCAAAGGAGGACCTGGAGTTCTCTCATTCGGTGCTGCAGAGTCATCCGCACTCTCCCGCCCGTTTGGGAGCTTTGGTATAATCCCCATGGTCCTTTCAGGAACCCCAGCATCCACTTAGGACGATAGAGAAAATAAGAATTTACTTACCGATAATTCTATTTCTCGGAGTCCGTAGTGGATGCTGGGCGCCCATCCCAAGTGCGGATTATCTGCAATACTTGTACATAGTTATTGTTAACTAATTCGGGTTATTGTTAAGGAGCCATCTTTAAGAGGCCCTTTCTGTTGTCATACTGTTAACTGGGTTTAGATCACAAGTTGTACGGTGTGATTGGTGTGGCTGGTATGAGTCTTACCCGGGATTCAAAATGCCTCCCTTATTGTGTATGCTCGTCCGGGCACAGTACCTAACTGGAGTCTGGAGGAGGGTCATAGGGGGAGGAGCCAGTGCACACCACCTGACCTAGTAAAGCTTTACTTTTTTGTGCCCTGTCTCCTGCGGAGCCGCTATTCCCCATGGTCCTTTCAGGAACCCCAGCATCCACTACGGACTCCGAGAAATAGAATTATCGGTAAGTAAATTCTTATTTTTCCTATCTATGCACTTCTTTATCTCTCTTCCTGTACATTTCTCTATCTCTACATTTCTCTAACTCTATACATTTTTCTGGCTATACATTCTCTATCTATTTATTCATTTTCCTACCTACAGTATACATTGATCTAGACATGTCACTAACTATACATTTTCCTAACTATGCAATCTCTATCTGTCTATACATTACTCTAGCTCTACATTTCTCTAACTCTTTACATACATATTTCCTGATCTAAGAACCCATCTTTCTATTTATACATTTTTCTACCTAAACATTTATCTATACATGTATCTATCTCTACATTTCTCTAACTCTCCAACTATACATTTTTCTATTTATGCATTTCTCTATCTCTGCCTATACATTACTTTAGCTCTACATTTCTCTAACTCTAACTGTACATTTTTCCATCTATACATTCTCTGTCTATTAATTTTCCTACCTATACAGTACATATATCTAGACATTTCACTAACTATACATTTTCCTATCTATGTATTTCTCTATCTCAAAGCCTATACATTACTCTAGCTCTACATTTCTCTAACTCTCTACATACACATTGTTCTTTATTTCTGTACATTTCTATCTTAATCTATTTGTCTATCGATCTATCTGTACATTTAGCTGTCTATACATTCCCCTTTCTCTCTATCTATACATTTCTCTATCTCTTTGCCTATACATTACTCTATCTCTACATTTCTCTTGCCCTACTGTGACGACATGTGATGACACAGCTGGCGCGTCATGTCGCTCAGTGGTAAAAGACACGTGGTTACTTTCTTAGCCCTGGTCCTACACATGGACTTCATCAATTGCCAATATGTTATTAGTTATATGTTAGGCAATATTGTATTATAGTGTATGATGTTATTGTTACAAGGGTACAGTTATGTTTTCAATGTATATATATGAATGTAATGGTTATTGTGTTATAGTTTGTAAACTAATGTTTCCCCCCATATGACTGCGCAGATAACCTGTGTGTTTGCTGTTGTGTAGATACAGCCAGTCTCAGATGTCAGGCTATACACCCCCCTCATTCTTCCCCACACAATGGATTCCAGGCCACACAATCAGATTAAGTAAGGTTACTTTAGTTAACATCTATTGTGGCCTAGGGGACATGCCTGGGCATGTGAAACTGTTCTGTTCTGGGGGTGTCGCCTTATTGTAGAAAAGACAAAGGTTTGATAATAGCAAAGAGAGGAGGTGAGAGAGATCTCGGACAGGAGGGGAGAGTGTGGCAGGAGACTGACTAAGAAGTAATGTTCTGTCAGGAGCTCCAGGAGGGAATTGTCGTGTAGAATTGGATCACAGAAGTGTGCTGAGCTGGTTATAACCCCATCTGTTCAATAAACCACTGTTGGTTTTTCATCTGCCACCGTGACTGAGTGATTTTGAACCCAGTATCCTCACATTTGGCGGCAGCAGTGGGATCACTCAAGACACCAGCAGAAAGGTATAAACCACAGCAGGCAATGGATTCTGCCCCGCTATGCTACCGTTACAGCAAGAAGGATCAACTACAGGACCTCTGTCGAGCAAGACGGATTGAGTTTAATACAGTGGATACCAAGGAATCCCTAATTGGAAAACTGGCTCAATGGGACGTTGAGCACCCTTGTGATAAGAAGGAAGAAGAGGATATGGTCCAGGCCTCAGCGGAGGAGACCAGTAATGGAACCAGAGCAGTGGAGCTTGTGGTTGGAAGTTTGTCAGCATATCGGCAGGCGGAGAAGCCGGATCTTTTATTTATAGTTTCCAAAATGCAGTACATTTGGGAGTACTGGAATGAAGCTCAGTGGGAAATCAGCAGGTGGAGAGTATCCAGCATACAGGACAAGTTGTGTCATCTTGGGAATGCGTTCATGCACTGCAGAAGTGAAGCAGCCACATGGAATCTGCTGGAGGAGCCAGAGTTTGAGGAATTCAGGGAGGAAGTGATCGCCACAGTGGCCCAAATGACACAAAGTATACAATATACAGAGACGGAAGAGCAAGTGCAGAGTAAATTGCCTTCCCGGACAGAGCCAGAAGAAGTGGCATTGGATCGGGGGCCCCTGGATACCCCAGCATGGCGAGGCCAGTGTTACAGGGTGGATGTGGAAAGGCACCACCTGCAACAGCTTCTCCCATACCCAAGGGAAGAAGTTGCCCAGTGGTCTATACAGAAGGAAGCACACGAAGTGAAGACAGCAGTGAGCACAATCCAGGCACCCCAGGAGGAACTGCACTACAACTTCCCTTTTGCTGAGATGGAGGATGAGGACTTAGTGAGAGAGTGTCAAGAACTGTCTGCCCAGTATGTTACACTGGAAAAGGATGACCTTGACCAGGTGGATGCAAGGAAGCGCTGTCTGCAACCCGTTCTCTTCTCCCTGGGGGAATGTCACAGTGAAACACTCAGTGACCGGCCTGAGCTGTGTTACAACTGGCCATTTGCAGGCTTGGAGGATATAGAAACCATCCCAGAGTGCCAGCGAGACATTGAGGAAGAAGTTGCCACTATCACCCGACCACCACTTCAGCAACAGAGCCTCCAAGGGAATCCTTCAGGTGAGCACCAACCAGTCCTGGCTATTGAGCCATTTACAGTGTTGTGTTTGGGGGAGGCTACTGAAAATGAGAAGGAAGTGGGGTCTGTCATCCAAACACCCCAGGAGAAGATGCACTATGCCTTACTATTGGCAGAGGTGGAAGAGGAGATCTCTGCGAGGGCAGCAGTAGGTGGTAATGTCCCAACTATAAGCATGGCTAGTGCAGACAGTGTCTCACTTCAGGCTGATCAGCATATTCGGCTGAGGGAGGCCTATTGTGAAGCTATGTTCATGGCTGCCCCAGTTATTTTATCAGAAAAGGATGTTCAGGAAGGGCCCAGTGTATCTCCAGCAATTGTATCTCTCCCAGAAGATTCTGGAGGTCTGTTCTCATTCAGTGAACTTGATGGTAAGGAGCTGCAGTCTGAATGCCAGAATCTTCCCTGTGACTCAGAGAAAATCCAGGGATCAGACCTGGTGAAAATAGCATCAGCTCAGGAACTGGAAGGGAACATGTTGCTCTACTCTAGGGCACCTGAATGTGTTTTGGACTGGCATTGTGTGCAAGGTGAAATGACTGACTCTAACCAGGACAATGGTGGTCAGCCAGTACATGTAGCAGTGAATGGAGAAGGTAATGCCACTGTCCCGGTGAACCTACATCCATGTTCCAGTACAACGATGGTCGAGTTGGTGGATACACACAAGGAAGCTGAGCAGATTGTACTCCAGGCCAAAGCATATAAGACTCAGAGTAGGATCCCACAAGTTACCCAGCTAGCCAGGCTGGAGGAAGCATTTACCCAGGATAGCACAGAAGAAACTTCTGGCATGAAGGAATCCCCATTGTGCCCTGACAATTACCATACCCGTGGTTCATGTTTGGGGGAGGGAAGCCACTGTCCTGATGCACCAGAGGTGATGGAAGTGGGGTTCCCAGGGAATACATGGTTGGGGAGGGAGAGTGAGGGCCCCAGAGATCAGATTTTGTTTATGGAGGAAAACTGTGACTATCTGCAATGTGAGGTTACCCAGTTGGGTGTAGGGGAATTTTTAGGTCCCCAGGTGCAGTTATTGGACTTATTGAATTACACTGTTGCACATTCTGTTACCCCAACCCAGCGGCTGTCTACAAAGGGGACTTTGATTAATGTATTTGGATGGGACACCGGGGGGAAATACAAGAACTATGGACTGCTGATCACGTTTCCACCGGACCCTGGTAAGACTGTATTGAGTTATGCACTGTGGGCCACACACCCACCAGACCGGGGAAAGAAATTCCCACACAAGCCTCATGACAATTACCACAGACTTTGGACCTGGGAGGCTGGTGGTCTCCGTACAAACTGTAAAATGCTATTCACAAAACCACCAGACCCACTAGAGAAACCTGCCAGTCATTATTATGACAGGGCACAGACTGTTTGATGTAGGAGAGCACCACTGCGCTCAGCAAGCTTCAGCTACTTAGGACACAGGGCGAGAAAGTAGGGGAAGGTAATGTGACGACATGTGATGACACAGCTGGCGCGTCATGTCGCTCAGTGGTAAAAGACACGTGGTTACTTTCTTAGCCCTGGTCCTACACATGGACTTCATCAATTGCCAATATGTTATTAGTTATATGTTAGGCAATATTGTATTATAGTGTATGATGTTATTGTTACAAGGGTACAGTTATGTTTTCAATGTATATATATGAATGTAATGGTTATTGTGTTATAGTTTGTAAACTAATGTTTCCCCCCATATGACTGCGCAGATAACCTGTGTGTTTGCTGTTGTGTAGATACAGCCAGTCTCAGATGTCAGGCTATACACCCCCCTCATTCTTCCCCACACAATGGATTCCAGGCCACACAATCAGATTAAGTAAGGTTACTTTAGTTAACATCTATTGTGGCCTAGGGGACATGCCTGGGCATGTGAAACTGTTCTGTTCTGGGGGTGTCGCCTTATTGTAGAAAAGACAAAGGTTTGATAATAGCAAAGAGAGGAGGTGAGAGAGATCTGGGACAGGAGGGGAGAGTGTGGCAGGAGACTGACTAAGAAGTAATGTTCTGTCAGGAGCTCCAGGAGGGAATTGTCGTGTAGAATTGGATCACAGAAGTGTGCTGAGCTGGTTATAACCCCATCTGTTCAATAAACCACTGTTGGTTTTTCATCTACCACCATGACTGAGTGATTTGGAACCCAATATCCTCACACCTACCTATACATTTTTCTTTATATCTGTACATTTCTATCTAAACACATTTGTCTATCTTTGTCTATCTTTGTCTATCTTTCTGTCTATACATTTCTCTATCTATTTTCCTATCTATGCATTTATCTATCTCTCTGCCTATACATCACTTTAGCTCTATATTTCTGTAACTCTCTACCTATACAGTTTTCTATCTATACATTTCTGTATCTCTCTGCCTTTACATTACTCTATCTCTACATTTCTCTAACTTTAACTATACATTTTTCTATCTATACATTCTCTATTCATTTTCCAACCTATACATTTATCTAGACATGTATCTATCTCTACATTTCTCTAACTCTCCAACTATACATTTTTCTATTTATGCATTTCTCTATCTCTGTGCCTATACATTACTTTAGCTCTACATTTCTCTAACTCTAACTGTACATTTTTCCATGTATACATTCTCTGTCTATTCATTTTCCTACCTATACAGTACATTTATCTAGACATTTCACTAACTATACATTTTCCTATCTATGCATTTCTCTATCTCTCTGCCTATACATTAATCTAGCTCTACATTTCTCTAACTATACATTTTTCCATCTATACATTCTCTAGCTATTCATTTTCCTGCCTATACTGTACATTTATCTAGACATTTCACTAACTATACATTTTCCTATCTATGCATTTCTCTATCTCTCTGCCTATACATTAATATAGCTCTACATTTCTCTAACTCTCTATATATACATTTTTCTATCTATACATTTCCCGATGTATGAACCCACCTTTCTAACTATTGATTTTTCTACCTGTACATTTATCTCTACATTTCTCTATCTCTATATTTCTCTATCTCTCTGACTATAAATTATTCTATCTCTACATTTCTCTAACTCTCTACCTATACATTTTCCTATCCATCTATCTATCTATCTATCTATCTATCTATCTATCTTCTTTCTGTCCATCTATTCATTTTTCCACCTATGCATTTTTCTATACATTTCTCTAGCTATACATTTTCCTATCTATGTATTTCTCTATCTCAAAGCCTATACATTACTCTAGCTCTACATTTCTCTAACTCTCTACATACACATTTTTCTTTATTTCTGTACATTTCTATCTAAATCTATTTGTCTATCGATCTATCTGTACATTTCGCTGTCTATACATTCGCCTTTCACTCTATCTATACATTTCTCTATCTCTCTGCCTATACATGACTCTATCTCTACATTTCTCTTGCCCTACCTATACATTTTTCTTTATATCTGTACATTTCTATCTAAACACATTTGTCTATCTTTCTGTCTATACATTTCTCTATCTATTTTCCTATCTATGCATTTATCTATCTCTCTGCCTATACATCACTTTAGCTCTATATTTCTGTAACTCTCTACCTATACAGTTTTCTATCTATACATTTCTGTATCTCTCTGCCTTTACATTACTCTATCTCTACATTTCTCTAACTTTAACTATACATTTTTCTATCTATACATTCTCTATTCATTTTCCAACCTATACATTTATCTAGACATTTCTCTAACTATGCATTTCCCTTTCTATATATTTCTCTATCTCTTTGCCTGTTCATTACTCTAGCTCTACATTTCTCTAACTCTCTACATATACATTTCTCTATACATTTACCTATCTATGCATTTCTCTATCTGTCTGCCTATACACTTCTCAAGCTCTACATTTCTCTAACTCTCTACCTTTCCATTTTTCGATCTATACATACTCTATCTATTAATTTTCCTATCTATACATTTATCTAGACATTTCTCTAACTATACATTTTCCTATCTATGCATTTCTTTATCTCTCTGCCTATACATTTCTCTAGCTCTATATTTCTGTAACTCTACCTATACATGTTTCTATCTATACAATTCCCTGTTTATCTATCTAATTATCTATGTAATCATTTTTCTACCTATACATTTATATATACATTTCTCTATCTATACATTTTCCTATCTCTCTAGCTATACATTTTTCTATCTATACATTCTCTATCTTTCTATTCCCTTTCCTACCTATACATTTATCTAGACATTTCTCTAATTAAACATTTTCCTATCTATGCACTTCTTTATCTCTCTTCCTGTACATTTCTCTATCTCTACATTTCTCTAACTCTATACATTTTTCTGGCTATACATTCTCTATCTATTTATTCATTTTCCTACCTACAGTATACATTGATCTAGACATGTCACTAACTATACATTTTCCTAACTATGCAATCTCTATCTGTCTATACATTACTCTAGCTCTACATTACTCTAACTCTTTACATACATATTTCCTGATCTAAGAACCCATCTTTCTATTTATACATTTTTCTACCTAAACATTTATCTATACATGTATCTATCTCTACATTTCTCTAACTCTCCAACTATACATTTTTCTATTTATGCATTTCTCTATCTCTGTGCCTATACATTACTTTAGCTCTACATTTCTCTAACTCTAACTGTACATTTTTCCATCTATACATTCTCTGTCTATTAATTTTCCTACCTATACAGTACATTTATCTAGACATTTCACTAACTATACATTTTCCTATCTATGCATTTCTCTATCTCTCTGCCTATACATTAATCTAGCTCTACATTTCTCTAACTATACATTTTTCCATCTATACATTCTCTAGCTATTCATTTTCCTGCCTATTCTGTACATTTATCTAGACATTTCACTAACTATACATTTTCCTATCTATGCATTTCTCTATCTCTCTGCCTATACATTAATATAGCTCTACATTTCTCTAACTCTCTACATATACATTTTTCTATCTATACATTTCCCGATGTATGAACCCACCTTTCTAACTATTGATTTTTCTACCTGTACATTTCTCTCTACATTTCTCTATCTCTATATTTCTCTATCTCTCTGACTATAAATTATTCTATCTCTACATTTCTCTAACTCTCTACCTATACATTTTCCTATCCATCTATCTATCTATCTATCTATCTATCTTCTTTCTGTCTATCTATTCATTTTTCCACCTATGCATTTTTCTATACATTTCTCTAGCTATACATTTTCCTATCTATGTATTTCTCTATCTCAAAGCCTATACATTACTCTAGCTCTACATTTCTCTAACTCTCTACATACACATTTTTCTTTATTTCTGTACATTTCTATCTAAATCTATTTGTCTATCGATCTATCTGTACATTTCGCTGTCTATACATTCCCCTTTCTCTCTATCTATACATTTCTCTATCTCTCTGCCTATACATTACTCTATCTCTACATTTCTCTTGCCGTACCTATACATTTTTCTTTATATCTGTACATTTCTATCTAAACACATTTGTCTATCTTTCTGTCTATACATTTCTCTATCTATTTTCCTATCTATGCATTTATCTATCTCTCTGCCTATACATCACTTTAGCTCTATATTTCTGTAACTCTCTACCTATACAGTTTTCTATCTATACATTTCTGTATCTCTCTGCCTTTACATTACTCTATCTCTACATTTCTCTAACTTTAACTATACATTTTTCTATCTATACATTCTCTATTCATTTTCCAACCTATACATTTATCTAGACATTTCTCTAACTATGCATTTCCCTTTCTATATATTTCTCTATCTCTTTGCCTGTTCATTACTGTAGCTCTACATTTCTCTAACTCTCTACATATACATTTCTCTATACATTTACCTATCTATGCATTTCTCTATCTGTCTGCCTATACACTTCTCAAGCTCTACATTTCTCTAACTCTCTACCTTTACATTTTTCGATCTATACATACTCTATCTATTAATTTTCCTATCTATACATTTATCTAGACATTTCTCTAACTATACATTTTCCTATCTATGCATTTCTTTATCTCTATGCCTATACATTTCTCTGGCTCTATATTTCTGTAACTCTACCTATACATGTTTCTATCTATACAATTCCCTGTTTATCTATCTAATTATCTATGTAATCATTTTTCTACCTATACATTTATATATACATTTCTCTATCTATACATTTTCCTATCTCTCTAGCTATACATTTTTCTATCTATACATTCTCTATCTTTCTATTCCCTTTCCTACCTATACATTCATCTAGACATTTCTCTAATTAAACATTTTCCTATCTATGCACTTCTTTATCTCTCTTCCTGTACATTTCTCTATCTCTACATTTCTCTAACTCTATACATTTTTCTGGCTATACATTCTCTATCTATTTATTCATTTTCCTACCTACAGTATACATTGATCTAGACATGTCACTAACTATACATTTTCCTAACTATGCAATCTCTATCTGTCTATACATTACTCTAGCTCTACATTACTCTAACTCTTTACATACATATTTCCTGATCTAAGAACCCATCTTTCTATTTATACATTTTTCTACATTTATCTATACATGTATCTATCTCTACATTTCTCTAACTCTCCAACTATACATTTTTCTATTTATGCATTTCTCTATCTCTGTGCCTATACATTACTTTAGCTCTACATTTCTCTAACTCTAACTGTACATTTTTCCATCTATACATTCTCTGTCTATTAATTTTCCTACCTATACAGTACATTTATCTAGACATTTCACTAACTATACATTTTCCTATCTATGCATTTCTCTATCTCTCTGCCTATACATTAATCTAGCTCTACATTTCTCTAACTATACATTTTTCCATCTATACATTCTCTAGCTATTCATTTTCCTGCCTATTCTGTACATTTATCTAGACATTTCACTAACTATACATTTTCCTATCTATGCATTTCTCTATCTCTCTGCCTATACATTAATATAGCTCTACATTTCTCTAACTCTCTACATATACATTTTTCTATCTATACATTTCCCGATGTATGAACCCACCTTTCTAACTATTGATTTTTCTACCTGTACATTTCTCTCTACATTTCTCTATCTCTATATTTCTCTATCTCTCTGACTATAAATTATTCTATCTCTACATTTCTCTAACTCTCTACCTATACATTTTCCTATCCATCTATCTATCTATCTATCTATCTATCTTCTTTCTGTCTATCTATTCATTTTTCCACCTATGCATTTTTCTATACATTTCTCTAGCTATACATTTTCCTATCTATGTATTTCTCTATCTCAAAGCCTATACATTACTCTAGCTCTACATTTCTCTAACTCTCTACATACACATTTTTCTTTATTTCTGTACATTTCTATCTAAATCTATTTGTCTATCGATCTATCTGTACATTTCGCTGTCTATACATTCCCCTTTCTCTCTATCTATACATTTCTCTATCTCTCTGCCTATACATTACTCTATCTCTACATTTCTCTTGCCCTACCTATACATTTTTCTTTATATCTGTACATTTCTATCTAAACACATTTGTCTATCTTTCTGTCTATACATTTCTCTATCTATTTTCCTATCTATGCATTTATCTATCTCTCTGCCTATACATCACTTTAGCTCTATATTTCTGTAACTCTCTACCTATACAGTTTTCTATCTATACATTTCTGTATCTCTCTGCCTTTACATTACTCTATCTCTACATTTCTCTAACTTTAACTATACATTTTTCTATCTATACATTCTCTATTCATTTTCCAACCTATACATTTATCTAGACATTTCTCTAACTATGCATTTCCCTTTCTATATATTTCTCTATCTCTTTGCCTGTTCATTACTGTAGCTCTACATTTCTCTAACTCTCTACATATACATTTCTCTATACATTTACCTATCTATGCATTTCTCTATCTGTCTGCCTATACACTTCTCAAGCTCTACATTTCTCTAACTCTCTACCTTTACATTTTTCGATCTATACATACTCTATCTATTAATTTTCCTATCTATACATTTATCTAGACATTTCTCTAACTATACATTTTCCTATCTATGCATTTCTTTATCTCTCTGCCTATACATTTCTCTAGCTCTATATTTCTGTAACTCTACCTATACATGTTTCTATCTATACAATTCCCTGTTTATCTATCTAATTATCTATGTAATCATTTTTCTACCTATACATTTATATATACATTTCTCTATCTATACATTTTCCTATCTCTCTAGCTATACATTTTTCTATCTATACATTCTCTATCTTTCTATTCCCTTTCCTACCTATACATTTATCTAGACATTTCTCTAATTAAACATTTTCCTATCTATGCACTTCTTTATCTCTCTTCCTGTACATTTCTCTATCTCTACATTTCTCTAACTCTATACATTTTTCTGGCTATACATTCTCTATCTATTTATTCATTTTCCTACCTACAGTATACATTGATCTAGACATGTCACTAACTATACATTTTCCTAACTATGCAATCTCTATCTGTCTATACATTACTCTAGCTCTACATTACTCTAACTCTTTACATACATATTTCCTGATCTAAGAACCCATCTTTCTATTTATACATTTTTCTACCTAAACATTTATCTATACATGTATCTATCTCTACATTTCTCTAACTCTCCAACTATACATTTTTCTATTTATGCATTTCTCTATCTCTGTGCCTATACATTACTTTAGCTCTACATTTCTCTAACTCTAACTGTACATTTTTCCATCTATACATTCTCTGTCTATTAATTTTCCTACCTATACAGTACATTTATCTAGACATTTCACTAACTATACATTTTCCTATCTATGCATTTCTCTATCTCTCTGCCTATACATTAATCTAGCTCTACATTTCTCTAACTATACATTTTTCCATCTATACATTCTCTAGCTATTCATTTTCCTGCCTATTCTGTACATTTATCTAGACATTTCACTAACTATACATTTTCCTATCTATGCATTTCTCTATCTCTCTGCCTATACATTAATATAGCTCTACATTTCTCTAACTCTCTACATATACATTTTTCTATCTATACATTTCCCGATGTATGAACCCACCTTTCTAACTATTGATTTTTCTACCTGTACATTTCTCTCTACATTTCTCTATCTCTATATTTCTCTATCTCTCTGACTATAAATTATTCTATCTCTACATTTCTCTAACTCTCTACCTATACATTTTCCTATCCATCTATCTATCTATCTATCTATCTATCTATCTTCTTTCTGTCTATCTATTCATTTTTCCACCTATGCATTTTTCTATACATTTCTCTAGCTATACATTTTCCTATCTATGTATTTCTCTATCTCAAAGCCTATACATTACTCTAGCTCTACATTTCTCTAACTCTCTACATACACATTTTTCTTTATTTCTGTACATTTCTATCTAAATCTATTTGTCTATCGATCTATCTGTACATTTCGCTGTCTATACATTCCCCTTTCTCTCTATCTATACATTTCTCTATCTCTCTGCCTATACATTACTCTATCTCTACATTTCTCTTGCCCTACCTATACATTTTTCTTTATATCTGTACATTTCTATCTAAACACATTTGTCTATCTTTCTGTCTATACATTTCTATATCTATTTTCCTATCTATGCATTTATCTATCTCTCTGCCTATACATCACTTTAGCTCTATATTTCTGTAACTCTCTACCTATACAGTTTTCTATCTATACATTTCTGTATCTCTCTGCCTTTACATTACTCTATCTCTACATTTCTCTAACTTTAACTATACATTTTTCTATCTATACATTCTCTATTCATTTTCCAACCTATACATTTATCTAGACATTTCTCTAACTATGCATTTCCCTTTCTATATATTTCTCTATCTCTTTGCCTGTTCATTACTGTAGCTCTACATTTCTCTAACTCTCTACATATACATTTCTCTATACATTTACCTATCTATGCATTTCTCTATCTGTCAGGCCTATACACTTCTCAAGCTCTACATTTCTCTAACTCTCTACTTTTACATTTTTCGATCTATACATACTCTATCTATTAATTTTCCTATCTATACATTTATCTAGACATTTCTCTAACTATACATTTTCCTATCTATGCATTTCTTTATCTCTCTGCCTATACATTTCTCTAGCTCTATATTTCTGTAACTCTACCTATACATGTTTCTATCTATACAATTCCCTGTTTATCTATCTAATTATCTATGTAATCATTTTTCTACCTATACATTTATATATACATTTCTCTATCTATACATTTTCCTATCTCTCTAGCTATACATTTTTCTATCTATACATTCTCTATCTTTCTATTCCTTTTCCTACCTATACATTCATCTAGACATTTCTCTAATTAAACATTTTCCTATCTATGCACTTCTTTATCTCTCTTCCTGTACATTTCTCTATCTCTACATTTCTCTAACTCTATACATTTTTCTGGCTATACATTCTCTATCTATTTATTCATTTTCCTACCTACAGTATACATTGATCTAGACATGTCACTAACTATACATTTTCCTAACTATGCAATCTCTATCTGTCTATACATTACTCTAGCTCTACATTTCTCTAACTCTTTACATACATATTTCCTGATCTAAGAACCCATCTTTCTATTTATACATTTTTCTACCTAAACATTTATCTATACATGTATCTATCTCTACATTTCTCTAACTCTCCAACTATACATTTTTCTATTTATGCATTTCTCTATCTCTGCCTATACATTACTTTAGCTCTACATTTCTCTAACTCTAACTGTACATTTTTCCATCTATACATTCTCTGTCTATTAATTTTCCTACCTATACAGTACATATATCTAGACATTTCACTAACTATACATTTTCCTATCTATGTATTTCTCTATCTCAAAGCCTATACATTACTCTAGCTCTACATTTCTCTAACTCTCTACATACACATTGTTCTTTATTTCTGTACATTTCTATCTTAATCTATTTGTCTATCGATCTATCTGTACATTTAGCTGTCTATACATTCCCCTTTCTCTCTATCTATACATTTCTCTATCTCTTTGCCTATACATTACTCTATCTCTACATTTCTCTTGCCCTACTGTGACGACATGTGATGACACAGCTGGCGCGTCATGTCGCTCAGTGGTAAAAGACACGTGGTTACTTTCTTAGCCCTGGTCCTACACATGGACTTCATCAATTGCCAATATGTTATTAGTTATATGTTAGGCAATATTGTATTATAGTGTATGATGTTATTGTTACAAGGGTACAGTTATGTTTTCAATGTATATATATGAATGTAATGGTTATTGTGTTATAGTTTGTAAACTAATGTTTCCCCCCATATGACTGCGCA
>NW_026969157.1:0-52857 GCF_028390025.1 Pseudophryne corroboree
GCCATCACAGCCTGTGGGTAAGTGCAGATTCAGCACTCTCACAGAGTGAGATTGCTGTCACTCACACAATGGTGGAGCTGCTAATTCACAGATTTGTGTGCTCATTGGAATACACACATGCAGTCTATGCAACTGAAGGTCTGAGCGGAAGACAAAGCTGCTCAGATGAGGTAAGAGTGTTGTTGATTGGAGGGAGGAGAGAGGTGTGGATGGGGGAACAGAAGTGTGTGGATAGAGGGAACACTAAGCAGCACTAATGGGGGGGACAGAGAAACACAGGGGGTAATTCAGACCGCAGCAGCAGCAGCGATTGCAGTCTGAATTAGTTTGTGAGGTGCGCACGTGCAATGGCCGCACTGCGCGTGCGTACCCCAGGAGCCCAGTGAGATGCTATCACCCTGCCTGATTGATAGGCAGAGGTGGTTGCGGGGAAGGAGGGGGGCGTGCAAACAGCGTTAGAATGCCATTGGCAGGGCATGGTCTGCACAACGGAGGCGTTTCCGGACCACTGGGGGGTGGGCTGTGGCGGTTATCCCCCTGCCAAGAGCGCAGGATCCACTAAATTTACCTTCAGGATGTCAGCTACATGAATAGGGTAAGAGTGGTGTGGATAGGGGGTAGATTAAGCAGCAAGTATGGGAAGGGAGACAGAGCGGTGCAGATGGGGGAAATGGTGCAGATGGGTTGAAAACACTGGCATGGATGGGTAGAAAACTGGTGCAGATGGGAGAGAAGACAGTGTGCCATGTACTGGAGGAGGCGGAGTGAAGTTGAAGAAGGAAACACTGAGCAGCACAGAGAGAAGGAAACGGTGGTACAGACAATGCACAGGTGGGGAAAGACAGATGGTACAGATAAGTTAGTACAGACTAGCACAGATGGGAGAACACAGCAGTAGGGATTGGGGAAGACCGGGCAGCATGGGGGTGTATAGGGGAAGTAAGTGTAGATGCATAGACCGTAGATGGGGTATTATAGTTTAGCAATTAACCAAGATGTTTGAGGGAGCTAAATGTGTATACTAAGTGAGATGGATGTATGGAGTTAGAAGGATGTTGTAACAAGGTGGCTTTGTTGTGTTGACTGAATGGGATGGTTGTGGGCACTGTGTGGGATGGGAGCACCACAAAACTGCTCAGACCTTCAGTTGCATAGACTGCATGTGTGTATTCCAATGAGCACACAAATCTGTGAATTAGCAGCTCCACCATTGTGTGAGTGACAGCAATCTCACTCTGTGAGAGTGCTGAATCTGCACTTACCCACAGGCTGTGATGGCATACCATATCTGTATTGCGCAAGGAACACGTCCATTAAGGCGTCAGCCTTAATGATCGGAATTTCATTGCTTTTTGGAGTTTGAGTGGAAGAGTTACAACAGGCTTCTGAAATTTCGATCATGTCTAAGAAGCCTTAATGGGACATGTGAAACCGTAAGGTTTTTTGTCTATGGAATATATATATATATATATATATATATATATATATATCACAAACATATATGATTCATACATATATCACACACACATACATGATACATACATGAGAAAGACCTGGGATGGTGATGAGGCCAGGGCCCCCTGCTGATGTTGCGTTGAGGTTCAATCCCACCCAGGGACCTAATTGACCTTGTTATCAGATTTTGGTGATCTTTAAGTAGACAAGTCAAATTTCATACCCCCTGTTATGGTGTAGGGTACCTGGCCTTCTCTGATGTAATCAGAGTTAGATTTGATTCAGTGATTTTATAAAAACATCTAGGAAGCACAATTTAGCAGTGGGTTGCAGAGAAAAAGAAATATGCTGGCAAAAAAATCAAATTGCGTGATTAAACAGCTCTTCATTTTCTGGCTTTATTTTTATGCTAACAAATTTGTTCTCTGAAAAGTGTCCACAAAGCCAAGTCTCTGATTAACACCTTTGTAGGGATGGTTTTTCACCTATTACTAAATTAAACTTGCTTCATTGGAAAGGCAGCAAGATGCATCCTCATTTCAATGTCTACTGAAATAATACAGGTTGACACCAGGAAACATTAACGCCACTGCATCCTTGCTGCTTTCTCATGTGGAAGTCTGTTTAATGTGAAAACAAGGTGATATCTAATTAGCACACAGGTAAGGAATTAAGAAAATCTTTATTTAAGGGTGAAGATGTTTCTCACAAAATCGTTGCCCCAATGCATCATTGAAATTCAAGCTGGAAAGATGATTTTAAAATATCACTTGTACATTTTGTATTGCTCTTCTGGTGACAATGTAGTTTGTTTTTGTCAATTACCATTTTAATAATAGGGTAAAGAAAATGAAGTGGATTTTTGAAAGAAAACAATACTGTCAATATACTATTAAAACAAATTAAAATGGTAAAAGTTATTGTACTTTAAGTAAAAATAAAAGAGACAAAATATCAATCCCAGTTTTGGATTACTTTAATTAACAAAAAAAAAAATGCATATAGCAGAGGATAGTTTCAATCTGCCTACCTCTGGGTTATGGGCCCAGCATGCTTCCATTGCAGTACTCTGCTGCACATGTAAGTTCAAGAGATCCTGAAGCACTCACTCATCATGGGAAAGTACCAATGTGTTTCTTCGTTGGTTGATGGAAGAAACATCTTACAAAAACTCTCCAGATTATTGACTTTTTAAAGCAGGGCTGGCCAAACCAGTCCTCGAGATCTACTAACAGTTCACATTTTCTAGACTACCTAGCTGGTGCACAGGTGTAGTCATTACTAATTAAGATGTGCTGCATTCATTCCTAACTGACCATTCTACAGATCTCCAGGAGGCCTGGAAAACATGAACTGTTGGAAGATCTCGAGGACCGGTTTGGCCAGCCCTGTTTTAAAGTTTTTCTAGGAAACGTTTTAGATGAATGCTTATTAGCCTTTGTCAGTATGGACTTTTGCAAAGTGTCTCTGTGGCACAATCAGTTAGTATGTACGGCTATTAACCAAAAGGTTGGTGGTTCAATCCCACCCAGGGACCTAATTGACCTTATCAGATTTTGGTGATCTTTAAGTAGACAAGTCAAAATTTCAAACCCCCTGTTATGGTGTAGGGTACCTGGCCTTCTCTGATGTAATCAGAGTTAGATTTGATTCAGTGATTTTATAAAAACAGCTAGGAAGCACAATTTAGCAGTGGGTTGCAGAGAAAAAAAATATGCTGGCAGAAAAATCCAATTGAGTGATTAAACAGCTCTTTATTTTCTGGCTTTATTTTTATGCTAACAAATTTGTTCTCTGAAAAGTGTCCACAAAGCCAAGTCTCTGATTAACACCTTTGTAGGGATGGTTTTTCACCTATTACTAAATTAAACTTGCTTCATTGGAAAGGCAGCAAGATGTATCCTCATTTCAATGTCTACTGAAATAATACAGGTTGACACCAGGAAACATTAACGCCACTGCATCCTTGCTGCTTTCTCATGTGGAAGTCTGTTTAATGTGAAAACAAGGTGATATCTAATTAGCACACAGGTAAGGAATTAAGAAAATCTTTATTTAAGGGTGAAGATGTTTCTCACAAAATCGTTGCCCCAATGCATCATTGAAATTCAAGCTGGAAAGATGATTTTAATATATCACTTGTACATTTTGTATTGCTCTTCTGGTGACAATGTAGTTTGTTTTTGTCAATTACCATTTTAATAATAGGGTAAAGAAAATTAAGTGGATTTTTGAAAGAAAACAATACTGTCAATTACTATTAAAACAAATTAAAATGGTAAAAGTTATTGTACTTTAAGTAAAAATAAAAGAGACAAAATATCAATCCCAGTTTTGGATTACTTTAATTAACAAAAAAAAATGCATATAGCAGAGGATAGTTTCAATCTGCCTACCTCTGGGTTATGGGCCCAGCATGCTTCCATTGCAGTACTCTGCTGCACATGTAAGTTCAAGAGATCCTGAAGCACTCACTCATCATGGGAAAGTATCAATGTGTTTCTTCGTTGGTTGATGGAAGAAACATCTTACAAAAACTCTCCAGATTATTGACTTTTTAAAGTTTTTCTAGGAAACGTTTTAGATGAATGCTTATTAGCCTTTGTCAGTATGGACTTTTGCAAAGTGTCTCTGTGGTGCAATCGGTTAGTGTGTTTGGCTATTAACCAAAAGGTTGGTGGTTTAATCCCACCCAGGGACGTAATTGACCTTGTTATCAGATTTTGGTGATCTTTAAGTAGACAAGTCAAATTTCATACCCCCTGTTATGGTGTAGGGTACCTGGCCTTCTCTGATGTAATCAGAGTTAGATTTGATTCAGTGATTTTATAAAAACATCTAGGAAGCACAATTTAGCAGTGGGTTGCAGAGAAAAAGAAATATGCTGGCAAAAAAATCAAATTGCGTGATTAAACAGCTCTTCATTTTCTGGCTTTATTTTTATGCTAACAAATTTGTTCTTCATTACGTCCCTGGGTGGGATTGAACCACCAACCTTTTGGTTAATAGCCAAACACACTAACCGATTGCGCCACAGAGACACTTTGCAAAAGTCCATACTGACAAAGGCTAATAAGCATTCATCTAAAACGTTTCCTAGAAAAACTTTAAAAAGTCAATAATCTGGAGAGTTTTTGTAAGATGTTTCTTCCATCAACCAACGAAGAAACACATTGGTACTTTCCCATGATGAGTGAGTGCTTCAGGATCTCTTGCACTTACATGTGCAGCAGAGTACTGCAATGGAAGCATGCTGGGCCCATAACCCAGAGGTAGGCAGATTGAAACTATCCTCTGCTATATGCATTTTTTTTGTTAATTAAAGTAATCCAAAACTGGGATTGATATTTTGTCTCTTTTATTTTTACTTAAAGTACAATAACTTTTACCATTTTAATTTGTTTTAATAGTATATTGACAGTATTGTTTTCTTTCAAAAATCCACTTCATTTTCTTTACCCTATTATTAAAATGGTAATTGACAAAAACAAACTACATTGTCACCAGAAGAGCAATACAAAATGTACAAGTGATATATTAAAATCATCTTTCCAGCTTGAATTTCAATGATGCATTGGGGCAACGATTTTGTGAGAAACATCTTCACCCTTAAATAAAGATTTTCTTAATTCCTTACCTGTGTGCTAATTAGATATCACCTTGTTTTCACATTAAACAGACTTCCACATGAGAAAGCAGCAAGGATGCAGTGGCGTTAATGTTTCCTGGTGTCAACCTGTATTATTTCAGTAGACATTGAAATGAGGATACATCTTGCTGCCTTTCCAATGAAGCAAGTTTAATTTAGTAATAGGTGAAAAACCATCCCTACAAAGGTGTTAATCAGAGACTTGGCTTTGTGGACACTTTTCAGAGAACAAATTTGTTAGCATAAAAATAAAGCCAGAAAATGAAGAGCTGTTTAATCACGCAATTTGATTTTTTTGCCAGCATATTTCTTTTTCTCTGCAACCCACTGCTAAATTGTGCTTCCTAGATGTTTTTATAAAATCACTGAATCAAATCTAACTCTGATTACATCAGAGAAGGCCAGGTACCCTACACCATAACAGGGGGTATGAAATTTGACTTGTCTACTTAAAGATCACCAAAATCTGATAACAAGGTCAATTACGTCCCTGGGTGGGATTGAACCACCAACCTTATGGTTAATAGCCGTACACACTAACTGATTGCGCCACAGAGACACTTTGCAAAAGAACATACTGACAAATGCTAATAAGCATTCATCTAAAACGTTTCCTAGAAAAACTTAAAAACAGGGCTGGCCAAACCGGTCCTCGAGATCTTCAAACAGTTCATGTTTTCCAGGCCTCCTGGAGATCTGTAGAATGGTCAGTTAGGAATGAATGCAGCACATCTTAATTAGTAATGACTACACCTGTGCACCAGCTAGGTAGTCTAGAAAATGTGAACTGTTAGTAGATCTCGAGGACTGGTTTGGCCAGCCCTGCTTTAAAAAGTCAATAATCTGGAGAGTTTTTGTAAGATGTTTCTTCCATCAACCAACGAAGAAACACATTGGTACTTTCCCATGATGAGTGAGTGCTTCAGGATCTCTTGAACTTACATGTGCAGCAGAGTACTGCAATGGAAGCATGCTGGGCCCATAACCCAGAGGTAGGCAGATTGAAACTATCCTCTGCTATATGCATTTTTTTTTTGTTAATTAAAGTAATCCAAAACTGGGATTGATATTTTGTCTCTTTTATTTTTACTTAAAGTACAATAACTTTTACCATTTTAATTTGTTTTAATAGTATATTGACAGTATTGTTTTCTTTTAAAAATCCACTTCATTTTCTTTACCCTATTATTAAAATGGTAATTGACAAAAACAAACTACATTGTCACCAGGAGAGCAATACAAAATGTACAAGTGATATATTAAAATCATCTTTCCAGCTTGAATTTCAATGATGCATTGGGTCAACAATTTTGTGAGAAACATCTTCACCCTTAAATAAAGATTTTCTTAATTCCTTACCTGTGTGCTAATTAGATATCACCTTGTTTTCACATTAAACAGACTTCCACATGAGAAAGCAGCAAGGATGCAGTGGCGTTAATGTTTCCTGGTGTCAACTTGTATTATTTCAGTAGACATTGAAATGAGGATGCATCTTGCTGCCTTTCCAATGAAGCAAGTTTAATTTAGTAATAGGTGAAAAACCATCCTTACAAAGGTGTTAATCAGAGACTTGGCTTTGTGGACACTTTTCAGAGAACAAATTTGTTAGCATAAAAATAAAGCCAGAAAATGAAGAGCTGTTTAATCACTCGATTGGATTTTTCTGCCAGCATATTTTTTTTCTCTGCAACCCACTGCTAAATTGTGCTACCTAGCTGTTTTTTTATAAAATCACTGAATCAAATCTAAATCTGATTACATCAGAGAAGGCCATGTACCCTACACCATAAGAGGAGGTTTGAAATTTTGACTTGTCTACTTAAATATCACCAAAATCTGATCACAAGGTTAATTACGTCCCTGGGTGGGATTGAACCACCAACCTTTTGGTTAATAGTCAAACACACTAACCGATTGCGCCACAGAGACACTTTGCAAAAAGTACATACTGACAAAGGCTAATATGCATACATCTAGAACGTTTCCTAGAAAAACATTAAAAAATCAATAATCTGGAGAGTTTTTGTAAGATGTTTCTTCCATCAACCAATGAAGAAACACATTGGTACTTTCCCATGATGAGTGAGTGCTTCAGGATCTCTTGCACTTACGTGTGCAGCAGAGTACTGCAATGGAAGCATGCTGGACCCATAACCCAGAGGTAGGCAGTTTGAAACTATCCTTTGCTATATGCATTTTTTTTTGTTAATTTAAGTAATCAAAACTGGGATTGATATTTTTGCTCTTTTATTTTTACTTAAAGTACAATAACTTTTACCATTTTAATTTGTTTTAATAGTATATTGACAGTATAGTTTTCTTTCAAAAATCCACTTAATTTTCTTTACCCTATTATTAAAATGGTAATTGACAAAAAAAAACTACATTGTCAACAGAAGAGCAATACAAAATGTACAAGTGATATATTAAAATCATCTTTCCAGCTTGAATTTCAATGATGCATTGGGGCAACAATTTTGTGAGAAACATCTTCACCCTTAAATAAAGATTTTCGTAATTTCTTACCTGTGTGCTAATTAGATATCACCTTGTTTTCACATTAAACAGACTTCCACATGAGAAAGCAGCAAGGATGCAGTGGCGTTAATGTTTCCTGGTGTCAACTTGTATTATTTCAGTAGACATTGAAATGAGGATGCATCTTGCTGCCTTTCCAATGAAGCAAGTTTAATTTAGTAATAGGTGAAAAACCATCCTTACAAAGGTGTTAATCAGAGACTTGGCTTTGTGGACACTTTTCAGAGAACAAATTTGTTAGCATAAAAATAAAGCCAGAAAATGAAGAGCTGTTTAATCACTCGATTGGATTTTTCTGCCAGCATATTTTTTTTCTCTGCAACCCACTGCTAAATTGTGCTACCTAGCTGTTTTTTATAAAATCACTGAATCAAATCTAACTCTGATTACATCAGAGAAGGCCATGTACCCTACACCATAAGAGGAGGTTTGAAATTTTGACTTGTCTACTTAAATATCACCAAAATCTGATCACAAGGTTAATTACGTCCCTGGGTGGGATTGAACCACCAACCTTTTGGTTAATAGTCAAACACACTAACCGATTGCGCCACAGAGACACTTTGCAAAAAGTACATACTGACAAAGGCTAATATGCATACATCTAGAACGTTTCCTAGAAAAACATTAAAAAATCAATAATCTGGAGAGTTTTTGTAAGATGTTTCTTCCATCAACCAATGAAGAAACACATTGGTACTTTCCCATGATGAGTGAGTGCTTCAGGATCTCTTGCACTTACGTGTGCAGCAGAGTACTGCAATGGAAGCATGCTGGACCCATAACCCAGAGGTAGGCAGTTTGAAACTATCCTTTGCTATATGCATTTTTTTTTGTTAATTTAAGTAATCAAAACTGGGATTGATATTTTTGCTCTTTTATTTTTACTTAAAGTACAATAACTTTTACCATTTTAATTTGTTTTAATAGTATATTGACAGTATAGTTTTCTTTCAAAAATCCACTTAATTTTCTTTACCCTATTATTAAAATGGTAATTGACAAAAAAAAACTACATTGTCAACAGAAGAGCAATACAAAATGTACAAGTGATATATTAAAATCATCTTTCCAGCTTGAATTTCAATGATGCATTGGGGCAACAATTTTGTGAGAAACATCTTCACCCTTAAATAAAGATTTTCGTAATTTCTTACCTGTGTGCTAATTAGATATCACCTTGTTTTCACATTAAACAGACTTCCACATGAGAAAGCAGCAAGGATGCAGTGGCGTTAATGTTTCCTGGTGTCAACCTGTATTATTTCAGTAGACATTGAAATGAGGATGCATCTTGCTGCCTTTCCAATGAAGCAAGTTTAATTTAGTAATAAGTGAAAAACCATCCCTACAAAGGTGTTAATCAGAGACTTGGCTTTGTGGACACTTTTCAGAGAACAAATTTGTTAGCATAAAAATAAAGCCAGAAAATGAAGAGCTGTTTAATCACGCAATTTGATTTTTTTGCCAGCATATTTCTTTTTCTCTGCAACCCACTGCTAAATTGTGCTTCCTAGATGTTTTTATAAAATCACTGAATCAAATCTAACTCTGATTACATCAGAGAAGGCCAGGTACCCTACACCATAACAGGGGGTATGAAATTTGACTTGTCTACTTAAAGATCACCAAAATCTGATAACAAGGTCAATTAGGTCCCTGGGTGGGATTGAACCACCAACCTTTTGGTTAATAGCCGTACATACTAACTGATTGCGCCACAGAGACACTTTGCAAAAGTTCATACTGACAAAGGCTAATAAGCATTCATCTAAAACGTTTCCTAGAAAAACTTTAAAAAGTCAATAATCTGGAGAGTTTTTGTAAGATGTTTCTTCCATCAACCAACGAAGAAACACATTGGTACTTTCCCATGATGAGTGAGTGCTTCAGGATCTCTTGCACTTACATGTGCAGCAGAGTACTGCAATGGAAGCATGCTGGGCCCATAACCCAGAGGTAGGCAGATTGAAACTATCCTCTGCCATATGCATTTTTTTTTTGTTAATTAAAGTAATCCAAAACTGGGATTGATATTTTGGCTCTTTTATTTTTACTTAAAGTACAATAACTTTTACCATTTTAATTTGTTTTAATAGTATATTGACAGTATTGTTTTCTTTTAAAAATCCACTTCATTTTCTTTACCCTATTATTAAAATGGTAATTGACAAAAACAAACTACATTGTCACCAGAAGAGCAATACAAAATGTACAAGTGATATATTAAAATCATCTTTCCAGCTTGAATTTCAATGATGCATTGGGGCAACGATTTTGTGAGAAACATCTTCACCCTTAAATAAAGATTTTCTTAATTCCTTACCTGTGTGCTAATTAGATATCACCTTGTTTTCACATTAAACAGACTTCCACATGAGAAAGCAGCAAGGATGCAGTGGCGTTAATGTTTCCTGGTGTCAACCTGTATTATTTCAGTAGACATTGAAATGAGGATGCATCTTGCTGCCTTTCCAATGAAGCAAGTTTAATTTAGTAATAGGTGAAAAACCATCCCTACAAAGGTGTTAATCAGAGACTTGGCTTTGTGGACACTTTTCAGAGAACAAATTTGTTAGCATAAAAATAAAGCCAGAAAATGAAGAGCTGTTTAATCACGCAATTTGATTTTTTTGCCAGCATATTTCTTTTTCTCTGCAACCCACTGCTAAATTGTGCTTCCTAGATGTTTTTATAAAATCACTGAATCAAATCTAACTCTGATTACATCAGAGAAGGCCAGGTACCCTACACCATAACAGGGGGTATGAAATTTGACTTGTCTACTTAAAGATCACCAAAATCTGATAACAAGGTCAATTAGGTCCCTGGGTGGGATTGAACCTCAACGCAACATCAGCAGGGGGCCCTGGCCTCATCACCATCCCAGGTCTTTCTCATGTATGTATCATGTATGTGTGATATATGTATGTATGATATATGTATGAATCATATATGTTTGTGATATATATATATATATATATATATATATTTATATTCCATAGACAAAAAACCTTACGGTTTCACATGTCCCATTAAGGCTTCTTAGACATGATCGAAATTTCAGAAGCCTGTTGTAACTCTTCCACTCAAACTCCAAAAAGCAATGAAATTCCGATCATTAAGGCTGACGCCTTAATGGACGTGTTCCTTGCGCAATACAGATATGGTATGCCATCACAGCCTGTGGGTAAGTGCAGATTCAGCACTCTCACAGAGTGAGATTGCTGTCACTCACACAATGGTGGAGCTGCTAATTCACAGATTTGTGTGCTCATTGGAATACACACATGCAGTCTATGCAACTGAAGGTCTGAGCAGTTTTGTGGTGCTCCCATCCCACACAGTGCCCACAACCATCCCATTCAGTCAACACAACAAAGCCACCTTGTTACAACATCCTTCTAACTCCATACATCCATCTCACTTAGTATACACATTTAGCTCCCTCAAACATCTTGGTTAATTGCTAAACTATAATACCCCATCTACGGTCTATGCATCTACACTTACTTCCCCTATACACCCCCATGCTGCCCGGTCTTCCCCAATCCCTACTGCTGTGTTCTCCCATCTGTGCTAGTCTGTACTAACTTATCTGTACCATCTGTCTTTCCCCACCTGTGCATTGTCTGTACCACCGTTTCCTTCTCTCTGTGCTGCTCAGTGTTTCCTTCTTCAACGTCACTCCGCCTCCTCCAGTACATGGCACACTGTCTTCTCTCCCATCTGCACCAGTTTTCTACCCATCCATGCCAGTGTTTTCAACCCATCTGCACCATTTCCCCCATCTGCACCGCTCTGTCTCCCTTCCCATACTTGCTGCTTAATCTACCCCCTATCCACACCACTCTTACCCTATTCATGTAGCTGACATCCTGAAGGTAAATTTAGTGGATCCTGCGCTCTTGGCAGGGGGATAACCGCCACAGCCCACCCCCCAGTGGTCCGGAAACGCCTCCGTTGTGCAGACCATGCCCTGCCAATGGCATTCTAACGCTGTTTGCACGCCCCCCTCCTTCCCCGCAACCACCTCTGCCTATCAATCAGGCAGGGTGATAGCATCTCACTGGGCTCCTGGGGTACGCACGCGCAGTGCGGCCATTGCACGTGCGCACCTCACAAACTAATTCAGACTGCAATCGCTGCTGCTGCTGCGGTCTGAATTACCCCCTGTGTTTCTCTGTCCCCCCCATTAGTGCTGCTTAGTGTTCCCTCTATCCACACACTTCTGTTCCCCCATCCACACCGCTCTCCTCCCTCCAATCAACAACACTCTTACCTCATCTGAGCAGCTTTGTCTTCCGCTCAGACCTTCAGTTGCATAGACTGCATGTGTGTATTCCAATGAGCACACAAATCTGTGAATTAGCAGCTCCACCATTGTGTGAGTGACAGCAATCTCACTCTGTGAGAGTGCTGAATCTGCACTTACCCACAGGCTGTGATGGCATACCATATCTGTATTGCGCAAGGAACACGTCCATTAAGGCGTCAGCCTTAATGATTGGAATTTCATTGCTTTTTGGAGTTTGAGTGGAAGAGTTACAACAGGTTTCTGAAATTTCGATCATGTCTAAGAAGCCTTAATGGGACATGTGAAACCGTAAGGTTTTTTGTCTATGGAATTTCATCGCTTTTTTTAAATTTATTTTTTTTATTCAGAAATGTAAAATTTCACTTAAAGAATAAACATTTGATTTTTTAAATGTTTAATGAAAATGTTCGTATAACATCACTGTTCTGTGCAAAATTATTTTATTAACCAAACCAAATTGTTTAAGGTCCGTACACACTTAACGATTTAATGAGCGACGTCGCTCATTTTATCGTTAAGTGTGTATGCAGCCAGCGACAAACGATGCGCGGCCCCACGGGTCGGCAACAATCTTCGCTGTCGGTAGGGCATGCAGGAAGGATGTGGACTGTCGTCCACGACCTTCATGCAGGGCTGGCGGGGGCATGACGTCACTGAGCGATATGAGCGGTCATATCGCTCAGTGTGTACAGTCGGCCGCCGGCCGGCCCGGGAGGGGAAACATTAGACGATGTAGCTCACAGAGCGACATCGTTTAATGTGTACGGGCCTTTAGACTTTGGTCAAAATATTTTGCTGC
Source organism: Pseudophryne corroboree (assembly GCF_028390025.1). Classification (NCBI taxonomy): domain Eukaryota; kingdom Metazoa; phylum Chordata; class Amphibia; order Anura; family Myobatrachidae; genus Pseudophryne; species Pseudophryne corroboree. Next base: position 12,763 of record NW_026969157.1, read on the forward strand.
CTTTGCAGCTGATGCAGGGAGGGGGGTAGGCGGCAGCAGCCTGTAACTGAGGCTGGAGGTAGGCGTGAAATGCATTGCTTGTACGTGTGAGTGCGTGGTGTCAGGTGCTGCGCGTGTATATGTGTGTGTGTGTCAGGTGCTGCCTGTGTATGTGTGTGTCAGCTCCTGTGTGTATGTGTGTGTCAGGTGCTGCGTGTATATATGAGTGTGTCTGATGGTGCGTGTGTATGCGTCAGCTGCCGCACGTGTGTGTGTGTGTGTCAGGTGTTGCGGGTGTATATGTGTGTGAGTATCAGGTGCTCCGCGTGTGTACAAGTGTATGTCTGGTGCTGTGCATGAATACGTATGTCTGTGTCAGGTGATGCGCGTGTACATGAGTGTGCGTCAGGTGCTGCGCGTGTACATGAGTGTGCATTAGGTGCTGCGCGTGTACATGAGTGTGCGTCAGGTGCTGCGTGTGTACATGAGTGTGCGTCAGGTGCTGCGCGTGTACATGTGTGTGCGTCAGGTGCTGCGCGTGTACATGTGTGTGCCTCAGGTGCTGCACGTGTCTATGTTGGTGTGAGTAAGGCACTGCGTGTGTATGTGTGTGTCTGATGGTGTGCGTGTATATGTATGTGTCAGGTGCTGCGTGTATATGCATGTGTCAGGTGCTGCGTGTATATGCATGTGTCAGGTGCTGCGTGTATATGCATGTGTCAGGTGCTGCGTGTATATGCATGTGTCAGGTGCTGCATGTTTATTTTATTGTGTCTGATGGTACGTGTGTGTGTGTCAGGTGCCGCACGTGTATGTGTGTGTGTGTCAGGTGTTGCGCGTGTATGTGTGGGTCAGGTGCTGCATGTTTATTTTATTGTGTCTGATGCTACGTGTGTGTGTGTGTCAGGTGCCGCACGTGTATGTGTGTGTGTCAGGTGTTGCGCGTGTATGTGTGGATCAGGTGCTGCATGTTTATTTTATTGTGTCTGATGCTACGTGTGTGTGTGTCAGGTGCCGCACGTGTATGTGTGTGTGTCAGGTGTTGCGCGTGTATGTGTGTGTCAGGTGCCGCGCGTGTATGTGTGTGTCAGGTGCCGTTCCCCTTCTTCCCATCCCAGCTCTCTCTGTAGAATACAGCTCTGCACCCAGAGAGAGGGAAAGACTAGGGGGCTGATCACTGCACTGCTCACTTTTTGGTCATGAGTTCGGCCTCCTGTTTCTTCCAGTGCTGTGTTCCTGCAGCCTAGCCCTCCCTGTTGTGCCAGAGAATCAGCCCTTCCTTCCTCTGACAGAGAGAGAGAGCCCGAGGCAGATACACTCTTCCCGTAGCTGGCCTACCCCCAGTACTTCAGCACTGGCCATGCGGCAGTCAACAAAGGAGACCAGCAGGGGGTTCTGGCAGCATCAACTGTGGCCGCAGCTGGATCGGGGAGGCCTGCAGTGTCTGAGGTGGGCAACACTTCCTCCGCCGCTGTCACCTTCCCCTGCCGGAGAGAAAGCCAGAGACATACCCTTCCCGCAGCTGGGATACCCCTAGTACCTCAGCGCTGGACAGGCAGAAGTCTATGGAGGGGACCGGCAGGGGTTTCGGGCCGCCGCAGCAGCAGCGGCCGCAGTCAGATCAGGGAGGCCTGCAGGGTCAGAACTGGGCAGCATTTCCACCAACACTGTCACCTCTGTGCTGGGCATGTACACCAGTCCGTACGGACGGAGGTGTCCACAACAGGCAGCAGTATAATGAGTCAGACAAACTCATTACACGCTGCCCACTGCTGCGCCGCATGCCCTCGATGGAGGAAGCCTAGATGCGGTCCCCAGCGGCAGCGAGGGAGAAGGGTGATCACATCACCCTTCAACCCAGCACCTCACAATCAGCTGGGGATCTGCAGTAGCTTCATCTCTCTCTTCCTCTCCCTCTCTGACAGCACAGCAGCCCCTCTGGGTCCCATGTAGCTCTGCCCCCCTGCTCACAGTTCACTCGGCCTCTCCTGATTAAAAAGAAAATAAGAGCCTGACCTGCTGCTCAGATGCGAGGAGGGGACGGGCGGTAGGTCCTCTGTGAGTACACTACACAGTCAAAATTAACTCTGACTCCTCACAACAGTGTGGACTGCAGGCGACGTCAGATGCCAATTTGGGTGTGCTTGCCGCACTACCTGCCCATCAAGCCCAACGTGGCATTTTGTATTAGGAACCCTATAACAGCATTCCGACATCCCTCCCTATGACGCTGCCATCCATACACTGCCGCTCTCATACATCCGTACACCGCCACTCTCATACATCCGCACACTGCCGCTCTCACACAACTGTACACTGTTGCTCTCATACATCCATACACTGCCGCTCTCATACATCCGTACAACCCCGCTCTCATACATCCGTACAACCCCGCACTCTTACAGCCGCACTCTTACAGCCGCACTCTTACAGCCGCACACTGCCGCACTCTTACAGCCGCACACCGCCGCACGCATACAGCCGCACACCATCGCACTCATACAGCCGCACACCGACGCAGTTATACAGCCGTACATTGCCGCTCTCATACATCCGCACACTGCCGCTCTCATACATCCGCACACTGCCGCTCACATCTATACATACATAGCCTCCATACATCTACACATCCAATCCCCGCGCAAGGGAACACTGAAATCACTATCACTTTTCCCCGGGGTGTGACCACAGCCAGCCACTACTCCGGCCACCTTCTTGTGACACCAAAATGCATCTTACCTATCATCAGGGTGGTGCTGCTGCTGGGGGCAGGTTGCTGCCTCAGTCTCCTAGTTGGTGCTGCGATTGGAGGGGGTACTGCTTCCCTGTGCTGCCACTGTCTCCCGGATCATCGTGCCGCTGGCTGAATTGCAGCTTGACGCTACTGCTGCCGGGAGTAACAGCTTCCTGACTGTTGTTGCTGGTGGCTGCCTACTGCTCATTGCCGCCGGAACACTGACCGGCTCGGCAGTGATGCTGGCGGAGGAGTAGTGGCGGTGGGGTGGTGCCTGCTCCCTTCCCTCGAGCATGCCGCAGTGTAAAAAAATAAATAATAGAGAGCATACCAGGGTGAGAGTCTGTATGGATCACAGTGATTACACGGGGCACAGCATAAGGACACCTTGCTGTGAGGGGCTCTGCCCACACAGATTGCTGCACCCTCTCTGATGTCAGCCGCTGCCCTCTCGTTCTCTGGGCGGCCAGTTCCAGTGTGAGGTAGGAGAGGAAGAGAACACACAGGTGTTAGGCGCCGTGGTCCGCGATGTCCTCGCGGCCCGGCGCCTAGCAACTAGGGACGCCGAGTGTGCTAGCCGCCGGCTCCCTAGCAACGCTAGGACGCCGGGCGCGCTGAGCCGCCTGGACCCTAGCAACGGGGACGCCACGGACGGACTGCGCTCCCCTTGCAGGGTCAATCAAGTAAACTACACACACACACACTTGTCTTCTGGTCATGCAGCAAGGCAGCTGCACGGCATTGTGCTAATCAGGCTCTGAACTTCTGATTGAAGGACTCCCTGCTAAATACCTTCTCAGTGCTTCACACAGACGCCGGTAATAGCTTCCTGCATGCTGCTTTGGTTTGCTGACGTCTGTTCCAGTTCTGCTGTGTCCGGTCATTCCTGTCCTCAGAGTTCCTGAATCTTAGTGTTGTCATCTCTTCCCAAGGAGTCTTCCAGTCCTCATTTACCCGCAACAGTCGCTAGAGGATCTCGTGTGGTTTTCGTGAGTGGCGGCTCTGCCGCGTGCTGCGGCCTAGGCCGCTTTATTTTGTATTCTGTGTTGGTGCATTTGCGGAGGTTTACGCTCCCACACTCCTCTCCGGAACTCGCCGGTGCCGGGTAGAAGAGTGGACAAGTGGGTATTTTGGTTGTCCTTTTCCCTGGCGGTTTTCCGCACATACTCTAGTTTAAAGTTAGTTTTGAGCCCCTGGCTTTGTTGTTTAGTAGAGGGCCCCTTGTTATCACCCTGTCTCGGATTTCTCTTGGTCTCCCATTAAGACCTGAGGGGGCATCGGAGTTGGGCAGACGTAATCCGCCCTTCAAACGCGGCAGCCATGGGCCCAAGCAACCATAGTCTCGCAAGAGATTTCTGACTGCACGGGCGAGACAACGGAGATAGGGCGCCAGGGGCTATTCCCGTTCCCACTCCCTTTCCAAGCATTACGTTCCAGTACTCAGGTCCTTGCTATAAGATATCCCCAGACCAGAGTATTGGAATCATAACAACAGGAGAGCAGCCCTGATATATAACAGAGGTGGAAGTTCTATAGGCAGCAGAGACGGAGACCAGCCAGCCAGTCTCCCAGTGCCCTGATCACTACACGCCGCCAGCACAGCATTACAGGAGGGTCCTATAGTGCTGCCCTGAGCTAACAGGTGTGTGTACCAGTGTGCTGCGCCCTGGTGTCTCTGAGAGGGGTGAGGTCACCGTGCCGCTTTAGTATATGGCTTTTCCTTAGTACTGTAAGTTACAGCCCTGCACTAGTAGTGGCAACTCTGCCCTATGTGAACCTGTGAGGTTATTTTCCTATTTACAGAATAACCGGGGAGAAGGCGGCCATATTGCGGCTCTCAAGAGAAGGCACTCTAGTACACCCCCTGCTGGCGGCCACTGCGCAGGCGCAACAAATTGAAATGCCCGATCTCTATAATGGGGCATATTTCTCTTAATTAAAAAAAACCTGTAACTTTCTGAAAAACCACAACCCCAAAAGGCACTTCACAGGGACATGCTCTATCTAATAAAACAAACCCCAAGTCATATATATATATATATATATATATATATATATATATATATATATATAATAAGATTTTACTCACCGGTAAATCTATTTCTCGTAGTCCGTAGTGGATGCTGGGACTCCATAAGGACCATGGGGAATAGCGGCTCCGCAGGAGACTTGGCACAACTAAAGAGAGCTTTAGGACTACCTGGTGTGCACTGGCTCCTCCCCCTATGACCCTCCTCCAGACCTCAGTTAGGATACTGTGCCCGGAAGAGCTGACACTAAGGAAGGATTTTGAATCCCGGGTAAGACTCATACCAGCCACACCAATCACACCGTACAACTCGTGATATTATACCCAGTTAACAGTATGACAACAACGGAGCCTCTGCACAGATGGCTCTCAACAATAACCCTTTTGTTAACAATAACTATGTACAAGTACTTGGGATGGGCGCCCAGCATCCACTACGGACTACGAGAAATAGATTTACCGGTGAGTAAAATCTTATTTCTCTGACGTCCTAGTGGATGCTGGGAACTCCGTAAGGACCATGGGGAATAGCGGCTCCGCAGGAGACTGGGCACAAAAAGTAAAAGCTTTAGACTAGCTGGTGTGCACTGGCTCCTCCCCCTATGACCCTCCTCCAAGCCACAGTTAGATTTTTGTGCCCGAACGAGAAGGGTGCAAGCTAGGTGGCTCTCCTGAGCTGCTTAGAAGTAAAAGTTTAAATAGGTTTTTTATTTTCAGTGAGTCCTGCTGGCAACAGGCTCACTGCATCGTGGGACTAAGGGGAGAAGAAGCGAACTCACCTGACTGCAGAGTGGATTGGGCTTCTTGGCTACTGGACATTAGCTCCAGAGGGACGATCACAGGTTCAGCCTGGATGGGTCCCGGAGCCGCGCCGCCGGCCCCCTTACAGAGCCAGAAGAGCGAAGAGGTCCGGAGAAAGCGGCGGCAGAAGACGTTCCTGTCTTCAAATAAGGTAGCGCACAGCACTGCAGCTGTGCGCCATTGCTCTCAGCACACTTCACACTCCGGTCACTGAGGGTGCAGGGCGCTGGGGGGGAGCGCCCTGAGACGCAATAAAAACAATATAAAAACCTTATATGGCTAAAAAAAATGCATCACATATAGCTCCTGGGCTATATGGATGCATTTATCCCCTGCCAGTTTCCTGAAAAAAGCGGGAGAAAAGGCCGCCGTGAAGGGGGCGGAGCCTTTCTCCTCAGCACACAAGCGCCATTTTCTTTCACAGCTCCGCTGGAAGGACGGCTCCCTGACTCTCCCCTGCAGTCCTGCACTACAGAAACAGGGTAAAACAGAGAGGGGGGCACTATTGGCAGCTAATATATAAATACAGCAGCTATAACAGGGAGTAACACTTATATAAGGTTATCCCTGTATATATATAGCGCTCTGGTGTGTGCTGGCAAACTCTCCCTCTGTCTCCCCAAAGGGCTAGTGGGGTCCTGTCCTCTATCAGAGCATTCCCTGTGTGTGTGCTGGGTGTCGGTACGATTGTGTCGACATGTATGAGGAGGAAAATTATGTGGAAGCAGAGCAATTGCCTGTGTTAGTGATGTCACCCCCTAGGGGGTCGACACCTGACTGGATGGTAGTAATTAAAGAATTACGTGACAATGTCAGCACTTTGCAAAAAACTGTTGACGACATGAGACAGCCGACAAATCAATTAGTGCCTGTTCAGGCGTCTCAGACACCGTCAGGGGCGCTAAAACGCCCGTTACCTCAGATGGTCGACACAGACCCTGACACGGATACTGAATCCAGTGTCGAAGGTGACGAGACAAACGTAATGTCCAGTAGGGCCACACGTTACATGATCACGGAAATGAAGGAGGCATTAAACATTTCTGACACTACAAGTACCACAAAAAAGGGTATTATGTGGGGTGTGAAAAAACTACCAGTGGTTTTTCCTGAGTCAGATGAATTAAATGAGGTGTGTGATAAAGCGTGGGTTTCCCCCGATAAAAAACTGCTGATTTCTAATAAATTATTGGCACTATACCCTTTCCCGCCAGAGGTTAGGGCACGTTGGGAAACACCCCCTAGGGTAGATAAGGCGCTCACACGCTTATCAAAACAAGTGGCATTACCGTCTCCTGATACGGCCGCTCTCAAGGAACCAGCTGATAGAAGGCTGGAAAATATCTTAAAAGGTATATACACACATACCGGTGTTATACTGCGACCAGCGATCGCCTCAGCCTGGATGTGCAGCGCTGGAGTGGCTTGGTCGGATTCCCTGACTGAAAATATTGATACCCTGGATAGGGACAGTATATTATTAACTATAGAGCATTTAAAGGATGCATTACTATATATGCGAGATGCACAGAGGGATATTTGCACCCTGGCATCTAGAGTAAGTGCGATGTCCATTTCTGCCAGAAGAACGTTATGGACGCGACAGTGGTCAGGTGATGCGGATTCCAAACGACATATGGAAGTATTGCCGTATAAAGGGGAGGAGTTATTTGGGGTCGGTCTATCGGACCTGGTGGCCACAGCAACGGCTGGAAAATCCACCTTTTTACCCCAGGTCACCTCTCAGCAGAAAAAGACACCGTCTTTTCAAACCCAGTCCTTTCGTCCCTATAAGGGCAAGAGGGAAAAAGGCCGCTCGTTCCTGCCCCGGGGCAGAAGAAGGGGAAAAAGACTGCACCATGCAGCCTCTTCCCAGGAGCAGAAGCCCTCCCCCGCTTCTGCCAAGTCCTCAGCATGACGCTGGGGCTCTGCAAGCAGACTCGGGCACGGTGGGGGGCCGTCTCAAGAATTTCAGCGCGCAGTGGGCTCACTCGCAAGTGGACCCCTGGATCCTGCAGGTAGTATCACAGGGGTACAAATTGGAATTCGAGACGTCTCCCCCTCGCTGGTTCCTGAAGTCTGCTCTACCAACGTCTCCCTCCGACAGGGAGGCAGTATTGGAAGCTATTCACAAGCTGTATTCCCAGCAGGTGATAATCAAGGTACCCCTCCTACAACAGGGAAAGGGGTATTATTCCACGCTGTTTGTGGTACCGAAGCCGGACGGCTCGGTGAGACCAATTTTAAATCTAAAATCTTTGAACACTTACATAAAAAGGTTCAAATTCAAGATGGAGTCACTCAGAGCAGTGATAGCGAACCTGGAAGAAGGGGACTATATGGTATCTCTAGACATCAAGGATGCTTATCTCCATGTCCCAATCTACCCTTCTCACCAAGGGTACCTCAGGTTTGTGATACAAAACTGTCATTATCAGTTTCAGACGCTGCCGTTTGGATTGTCCACGGCACCACGGGTCTTTACCAAGGTAATGGCCGAAATGATGATTCTTCTTCAAAGAAAAGGCGTATTAATTATCCCTTACTTGGACGATCTCCTGATAAGGGCAAGGTCCAGGGAACAGTTAGAGGTCGGAGTAGCACTATCTCAGGTAGTGCTACGTCAGCACGGGTGGATTCTAAATATCCCAAAATCACAGCTGATTCCAACAACACGTCTACTGTTCCTAGGGATGATTCTGGACACAGTCCAGAAAAAGGTGTTTCTCCCAGAGGAGAAGGCCAGGGAGTTATCCGAGCTAGTCAGGAACCTCCTAAAACCAGGACAAGTGTCAGTGCATCAGTGCACGAGAGTCCTGGGAAAAATGGTGGCTTCTTAGGATTGGATGCTGGTAACCACGGATGCCAGCCTGAGAGGCTGGGGAGCAGTCACACAGGGAAGAAATTTCCAGGGCTTGTGGTCAAGCATGGAAACGTCTCTTCACATAAATATCCTAGAGCTAAGGGCCATTTACAATGCCCTAAGTCAAGCAAGGCCTCTGCTTCAGGGTCAACCGGTATTGATCCAGTCGGACAACATCACGGCTGTCGCCCACGTAAACAGACAGGGCGGCACAAGAAGCAGGAGGGCAATGGCAGAAGCTGCAAGGATTCTCCGCTGGGCGGAAAATCATGTGATAGCACTGTCAGCAGTGTTCATTCCGGGAGTGGACAACTGGGAAGCAGACTTCCTCAGCAGACACGACCTCCACCCGGGGGAGTGGGGACTTCATCCAGAAGTCTTCCAAGTGATTGTAAACCGTTGGGAAAAACCAAAGGTGGACATGATGGCGTCCCGTCTCAACAAGAAACTGGACAGATATTGCGCCAGGTCAAGGGACCCTCAGGCAATAGCGGTGGACACTCTGGTAACTCCGTGGGTGTTCCAGTCGGTATATGTGTTCCCTCCTCTTCCTCTCATACCAAAAGTACTGAGAATCATAAGAAGGAGAGGAGTAAGAACGATACTCGTGGCTCCGGAATGGCCAAGAAGAACTTGGTACCCGGAGCTGCAAGAGATGCTCACGGAGGACCCGTGGCCTCTACCTCTAAGGAAGGACCTGCTCCAGCAGGGACCTTGTCTGTTCCAAGACTTACCGCGGCTGCGTTTGACGGCATGGCGGTTGAACGCCGGATCCTGAAGGAAAAAGGCATTCCAGATGAAGTCATCCCTACCCTGATCAAGGCCAGGAAGGATGTAACTGCAAAACATTATCATCGCATTTGGCGAAAATATGTTGCGTGGTGTGAGGCCAAGAAGGCCCCTACGGAGGATTTTCAACTGGGTCGTTTCCTACATTTCCTGCAAGCAGGATTGTCTATGGGCCTAAAATTAGGATCCATTAAGGTTCAAATTTCGGCCCTGTCGATCTTCTTCCAGAAAGAACTGGCTTCAGTGCCTGAAGTTCAGACGTTTGTCAAAGGGGTACTGCATATACAGCCTCCTTTTGTGCCTCCAGTGGCACCTTGGGATCTCAATGTAGTTTTAGGGTTCCTAAAATCACATTGGTTTGAACCACTTGCCACAGTGGATTTGAAATATCTCACATGGAAAGTGGTAATGCTGTTGGCCCTGGCTTCAGCCAGGCGCGCATCAGAATTGGCGGCTTTATCCTATAAAGCCCTTACCTGATATTTCATTCGGATAGGGCGGAATTGAGGACTCGTCCTCAATTTCTCCCTAAGGTGGTTTCAGCGTTTCACATGAATCAACCTATTGTGGTACCTGTGGCTACTAGGGACTTGGAGGACTCCAAGTTGCTGGACGTAGTCAGGGCCCTGAAAATATATGTTTCCAGGACGGCTGGAGTCAGAAAATCTGACTCGCTGTTTATACTGTATGCACCCAACAAACTGGGTGCTCCTGCTTCTAAGCAGACGATTGCTCGTTGGATTTGTAGTACAATTCAACTTGCACATTCTGTGGCAGGCCTGCCACAGCCAAAATCTGTAAAAGCCCATTCCACAAGGAAGGTGGGCTCATCTTGGGCGGCTGCCTGAGGGGTCTCGGCTTTACAACTTTGCCGAGCAGCTACTTGGTCAGGGGCAAACACGTTTGCTAAATTCTACAAATTTGATACCCTGGCTGAGGAGGACCTGGAGTTCTCTCATTCGGTGCTGCAGAGTCATCCGCACTCTCCCGCCCGTTTGGGAGCTTTGGTATAATCCCCATGGTCCTTACGGAGTTCCCAGCATCCACTAGGACGTCAGAGAAAATAAGAATTTACTTACCGATAATTCTATTTCTCATAGTCCGTAGTGGATGCTGGGCGCCCATCCCAAGTGCGGATTGTCTGCAATACTTGTATATAGTTATTGTTACAAACAAATCGGGTTGTTTATTGTTGGAAGCCATCTTTTCAGAGGCTCCTACGGTTATCATACTGTTAACTGGGTTCAGATCACGAGTTGTACGGTGTGATTGGTGTGGCTGGTATGAGTCTTACCCGGGATTCAAGATCCTTCCTTATTATGTACGCTCGTCCGGGCACAGTATCTTAACTGAGGCTTGGAGGAGGGTCATAGGGGGAGGAGCCAGTGCACACCAGCTAGTCTAAAGCTTTTACTTTTTGTGCCCAGTCTCCTGCGGAGCCGCTATTCCCCATGGTCCTTACGGAGTTCCCAGCATCCACTACGGACTATGAGAAATAGAATTATCGGTAAGTAAATTCTTATTTTTCTCTGACGTCCTAAGTGGATGCTGGGACTCCGTAAGGACCATGGGGATTATATCAAAGCTCCCAAACGGGAGGGAGAGTGCGGATGACTCTGCAGCACCGAATGAGCGAACTCCAGGTCCTCCTCAGCCAGGGTGTCAAACTTGTAAAATCTTGCAAATGTGTTTGACCCCGACCAAGTAGCAGCTCGGCAAAGTTGTAAAGCAGAGACCCCTCGGGCAGCCGCCCAAGAAGAGCCCACCTTCCTCGTGGAATGGGCTTTTACTGATCTAGAATGCGGCAGTCCCGCCGCAGAATGACAGTCCTGTACCACAAATCTGAGGTACTCCTGGTGAGGAGAGTAAATGGGGACATGCAGGTAAGCATCCTTGATGTCCAGTGATACCATGTAATCCCCTTCCTCCAGGCTTGAGATAACCGCCCTGAGCGATTCCATCTTGAACTTGAACCGTTTTATATACGTGTTCAAAGATTTAAAATTTAAAATGGGTCTCACCGAACCGTCCGGTTTCGGTACCACAAACATTGTGGAATAGTAACCCCTTCCTTGTTGAAGGAGGGGTACCTTGACTATCACCTGCTGCAAATACAGCTTGTGAATTTGCCTCTATCACAGCCTCCCTGTCCAAGGGAGATGTTGGCAAGGCAGATTTTAGGAAACGGCGAGGGGACGACGTCTCGAATTCCAGCTTGAATCCCTGAGACACTACTTGTAGAATCCAGGGATCCACCTGTGAGCAAGCTCACTGATTGCTGAAGCACTTGAGACGGGCCCCCACCGCACCTGGCTCCACCAGTGGAGCCCCAGCGTCATGCTGTGGACTTAGCGGAAGCGGGGGAGGACTTTTGTTCCTGGGAACTGGCTGTATATATATATATATATGCACACACGCTCATGTATATACATGTATACACAAATACACGTATGTACATGTTTATGTATGTATAATACACTGAGTACATTATATTTATGAATTAATTGCTTCCCGATTCTGCAGCAGCATCATCAGCACCATCAGTGTTACTCACAGTCACTTCACACTGACTGCTGCACAACACATCACTTAATTTCCGGGCCGCCCGCCACCTGGTGAAGAGACATGGGAGATGAAGGACCAGCAGTGCCACGTTGAGCGGAAGTATTGTGAATTAGTTACCCACACACTCCTTGTGACACCTGCTCCCCGTCTGCCCTCCCACCCGCCGCCTGCCATCCGGAACCCGCACTGACAAGTAAGTCTCAGCAGAATGTGTCTGCCGGCGGCTCCCAGTCCCCCCTAGAGGAACACTGCCAGTGGTGTGGCAGCCGCGGCACACTAGGACTGAGAGACCGCAGCGGGAGGAAAGCACGGGTGGGCGGGAGGAGAGCATAGGCGGACATCACCACGTCACATTGCAAGGTGACACCAGTCCCCCCAGTGAGGCCGCCGACGAATGCACTCAGCATAGTATTAGCAGCAGGCAGAGGGGGGGCGGGCGCAGCGGTGGTGGGAGGTACGGAAATGAGCTACAGGCTAGGCTCCACCGATCACACACTCAGCGATCACTGTGCCACAGCAAGCGTGGCGTGCAGCGGTGCTGGACATTAGGGAGTGCCTGTGCGCACCAGGCACCCCCTGTACGCACGCCTATGCGCTACCACCCCCCATATGCCACACTACATCACTATGCTATAGCCCTCCCATATGCTGCACTTCATAGTTACACTATACCCCCCATACAACATACTACATCACCACACTACACTACTCACAATAAAATTAAAACATCCCAGTTCCTCATTCTTAATGAGCTCACGTGAGTTCTCTCCCCAACGGAGCTCCAGACCAAGTAACAATGAAGACACCAGCAGCGTGTAGGGGGCAGGCCTGGTCCACTTGTCAGGAGAGAGCAGTCACTGGAGGGTAAGAAGGGGGCGGGGCTTAGTCCTACAGACGGGAGAGAGCACAGACAGGAGAGAGCAAGGTACAGGGGTAGAAGGGGACGGCTGATGTGAAGAAGGGGGCGGGGCCTATTCTTGGCATCCTTTCAAAATTCGACTTTTTAAAATTCGACATTTGACAAATTCGACTTTTCTGCAATGGTACAAATGCGGCAATTCAACAAAAGTATATTCAATTGAAGTTTGTAAATTCGACAACAGTGCTTTTAAACAGTAAATTCGTCATTTTCAATCCGCCACACTTTGCAGGCGGAATCTAATAAAAAATAATATTTTTTTGGGGTAATAGCATATCTATTTATATTAGAAGGGATTAGGTACTTGGTTTGTCTTTTTTGGAGGCACAAGTATTATTTATATATTTTTTAAAAGATTATTATTATTTTATTTATTTTTTTAAATGGAATGTGAAAAACCCGGAAAAGAAAAATTGCGTGGGGTCCCCCCTCCAAAGCATAACCAGCCTCGGGCTCTTCGAGCCGGTCCTGGTTCTAAAAATCCGGGGGAAAAACGGACAGGGGATCCCCCGTATTTTTAAAACCAGCTCCGGGCTCTGCGCCTGGTGCTGGTGCAAAAAATACGGGGGACAAAAAGAGTAGGGTCCCCCATTATTTTTACACCAGCATCGGGCTCCACTAGCTGGACAGATAATGCCACAGCCGGGGGTCACTTTTATACAGTGCCCTGCGGCCGTGGCATTAAATATCCAACTAGTCACCCCTGGCCGGGGTACCCTGGGGGAGTGGGGACCCCTTCAATCAAGGGGTCCCCCCCCAGCCACCCAAGGGCCAGGGGTGAAGCCCGAGGCTGTCCCCCCCATCCAAGGGCTGCGGATGGGAGGCTGATAGCCTTGAGAAAATTGAAAGAATATTGTTTTTTCCAGTAGTACTACAAGTCCCAGAAAGCCTCCCCCGCAATCTGGTACTTTGAGAACCACAAGTACCAGCATGCGGGAGAAAAACGGGCCCGCTGGTACCTGTAGTTCTACTGGGGAAAAAATACCCAAATAAAAACAGGACACAGACACCGTGAAAGTATAACTTTATTTCACACCTGCCGACACACACATACTTACCTATGTTGACACGAAGCAGTCGGTCCTCTTCTCCAAGTAGAATCCACGGGTACCTGAAAATAAAAGATAATTATACTCACCTGATCCAGGTTCCAGATTAACTCCACGTACTTGGCAAAACAACAAACCGAACACCCGGACCAGACGGACTGAAAGGGGTCCCATGTTTACACATGGGACCCCTTTCCACGAATGCAGACATCAGATTCTCGCGGGAATCCGACAGCGGGATGATGACGTTCGGGGCGCGCTCGGGTTAGCCGAGCAAGGCGGGAAGGTTCGAACCTGCCTCGGACCCATGTAAAATGGGTGAAGTTCGGGGGGTCCGGATTCCGACGAACCGAACCCACTCATCACTAGTATGTACGTGTGTGTCAGGTGCCGTGCGCGTACGTACGTACGTACGTACGTACGTACGTACGTACGTGTGTGTCAGGTGTCGTGCGTGTACGTGTGTGTGTGTGTGTGTGTGTGTCAGGTGGCGCGTACCTACATGTGTGTATGTCAGGTGCTGTGCATGTGTGTACGTACACGCGTGTATGTGTCAGGTGCCGCGCGTGTACGTGTGTGTGTGTGTGTGTGTGCCAGTGTGCCAGGAGCCACGCGTGTACATGCGTGAGGGTGTCAGGAGCCGCGCGTATACGTACGTGTGTGTGTCAGGAGCCGAGCGCGTACGTACATGTGTGTGTGTCAGGAGCAACGCGCGTGTGTGTCAGGAGCCACACGTGTGCATACGTGTGTGTGTCAGGTGCCACACATGTACGTACGTGTGTGTGTGTGTGTGTGTCAGGTGCCGCGCGTGTACGTGTGTGTGTCAAGTGCCGCGTGTGTACGTACGTATGTGTGTGCCTGGAGCCGCGCGTGTACATACATGTGTGTGTGTGTGTCTCAGGTGCTGTACGTGTATGTGTGTGTCTCAGGTGCTGCACGTGTATATGTGTGTATTTCAGGTGCTGCATTTGTATGCGTCAGCTGCCACGTGGGTGTCAGGTGTTGAGCGTGTATGTGTTTGTGTCAGCTGTCGCATCTGTATGTGTGTGACTGTCAGGTGCTGCGCGTGTATGTGTGTGTCAGGTGCTGTTCATGTATGTGGGAGTGGCAGGTGCTGCATGTGTATATATGTGTGAGTGGCAGGTGCTGCGTGTGTATACGAGTGTGTGTGAGGTGCTGCGAGTGTATGTGTGTGTTAGGTGCTCTGAGTGTATATGATTGTGTGTCAGGTGCTGTGCGTGTGCGCGTTAAATGCCACATGTATATATGTGTGTCAGGTGCTGCGTGTGTGTGTGTGTGTCAGGTGCTGCATGTTTGTATGTGTCAGGTGCTGCATGTCTGTATGTGTGTGTGTGTCAGGCGCTGCATGTCTGTGTGTGTGTATGTGTGTGTGTCAGGTGCTGCATGTCTGTATATGTGTGTGGGTGTGTCAGGTGATGCATGTCTGTGTGTGTGGGTGTGTCAGGTGATGCATGTGTGTGTGTGTGTGGGTGTGTCAGGTGCTGCATGTCTGTGTGTGTGTGTGGGTGTGTGTGTCTGTCAGGTGCTGCATGTGTGTGTCAGGTGCTGCATGTCTGCGTGTGTGTGTGTCAGGCGCTGTATGTCTGCGTGTGTGTGTCAGGCGCTGCATATCTGTGTCAGGTGCTGTGTGTGTGTGTGTGTGTGTGTGTGCGTGTCTGTCAGGTGCTGCGTGTCTGCGTGTGTCAGGTGCTGCGTGTCTGCGTGTGTGTCAGGCGCTGCGTGTCTGCGTGTGTGTCAGGCGCTGCGTGTCTGCGTGTGTGTCAGGCGCTGCGTGTCTGCGTGTGTGTCAGGCGCTGCGTGTCTGCGTGTGTGTCAGGCGCTGCGTGTCTGCGTGTGTGTCAGGCGCTGCGTGTCTGCGTGTGTGTCAGGCGCTGCGTGTCTGCGTGTGTGTCAGGCGCTGCGTGTCTGCGTGTGTGTCAGGCGCTGCGTGTGTGTCAGGCGCTGCGTGTGTGTCAGGCGCTGCGTGTGTGTCAGGCGCTGCGTGTGTGTCAGGCGCTGCGTGTCTGCGTGTGTGTCAGGCGCTGCGTGTCTGTCAGGCGCTGCGTGTCTGTCAGGCGCTGCGTGTCTGTCAGGCGCTGCGTGTCTGTCAGGCGCTGCGTGTCTGCGTGTGTGTCAGGCGCTGCGTGTGTGTCAGGCTCTGCGTGTGTGTCAGGCGCTGCGTGTGTGTCAGGCGCTGCGTGTCTGCGTGTGTGTCAGGTGCTGCGTGTCTGCGTGTGTGTCAGGCGCTGCGTGTCTGCGTGTGTGTCAGGCGCTGCGTGTCTGCGTGTTTGTGTGTCAGGTGCTGCGTGTGTGTGTCAGGTGCTGTGTGTGTGTGTGTCAGATGCTGCGTGTCTGCGTGTGTCTCAGGTGCTGCGTGTGAGTATGTCAGGTGCTGCGTGTGTCAGGAGCATGTGAGTGTCAGGTGCGTGTGTGTGTCAGGCGCTGCGTGTGTCAGGCGCTGCGTGTGTCAGGCGCTGCGTGTGTCAGGCGCGTGTGTGTCAGGCGCTGCCTGTGCGTCAGGCGCTGCGTGTCTGTGTGTGTCAGGCGCTGCGTGTCTGTGTGTGTCAGGCGCTGCGTGTCTGTGTGTGTCAGGCGCTGCGTGTGTGTCAGGCGCTGCCTGTGCGTGTGTGCCAGGCGCTGCCTGTGCGTGTGTGTCAGGCGCCGCGTGTCTGTCAGGCACCGTGTGTCTGTCAGGCGCCGCGTGTGCGTCAGGCGCCGCGTGTGCGTCAGGCGCCGCGTGTGCGTCAGGCGCCGCGTGTCTATGTGCGTCAGGCGCCGCGTGTGAGTGTGTGCGTGTGTGTCAGGTCCGTGTGAGTGTCAGGTGCTGCGTCTGTGTGTGCGTGTGTCAGGTGCTGCGTGTGAGTGTGTGCGCGTGTGTCAGGTCCGTGTGAGTGTCAGGTGCTGTGTGTGTGTGTGTCAGGTGCTGTGTGTGTGCGTGTGTGTCAGGTGCTGTGTGTGTGTGTGTGTGTGTGTCAGGTGCTGTGTGCGTGTGCGTCAGGCGCTGCATATGCGCATGCGTGTCAGGCGTTGCATGTCTGTGTGTGTCAGGCGCTGCGTGTCTGGGGGGGTGGCCGGACACACAGCAGAGAGGGGGGGGGTGGCTGGACACACAGCAGAGAGGGGAGGGTGACCGGACACACGGCAGGGAGGGGAGGGGGTAGGGGGTGGCCGAACACAGCAGGAAGAGGGGGGAGTTGCCGAACACACAGCAGGGGAGGGGAGGGGATGGTGGCCAGACAAACAGCAGGGGAGGGGAGGGGGGGGGGGGAGGGTAGGCCGGACACACAGCAGGTGAGGGGGGGGGTGTCTGGACACACAGCAGGGAGGGGGGGTAGGCAGGACACACAGCAGGGGAGGGGAGGGTGGCCGGACAAAAAGCAGGGAGGCGGCGGGGGGGTAGGCCGGACACACAGCAGGGGAGGGGGGGTGGCTGGACACACAGCAGGTGAGGGGGGGGCTGGACACACAGCAGGTGAGGGGGGGGGGCTGGACACACAGCAGGTGAGGGGGGGGCTGGACACACAGCAGGTGAGGGGGGGGCTGGACACACAGCAGGTGAGGGGGGGGGGCTGGACACACAGCAGGTGAGGGGGGGGGGGCTGGACACACAGCAGGTGAGGGGGGGGGCTGGACACACAGCAGGAGGGGGGGGGCTGGACACACAGCAGGTGAGGGGGGGGGGCTGGACACAGCAGGTGAGGGGGGGGGCTGGACACACAGCAGGTGAGGGGGGGGGGGCTGGACACGCAGCAGGTGAGGGGGGGCTGGACACGCAGCAGGGGAGGGGGGGGGGGGCTGGACACGCAGCAGGGGAGGGGGGGGGGGGTAGGCCGGACACACAGCAGGGGAGGGGAGGGTGGCCGGACACACAGCAGGGGAGGGGAGGGTGGCCGGACACACAGCAGGGGAGGGGAGGGTGGCCGGACACACAGCAGGGGAGGGGAGGGTGGCCGGACACACAGCAGGGAAGGGGAGGGTGGCCGGACACACAGCAGGGAAGGGGAGGGTGGCCGGACAAACAGCAGGGAGGGGGGGGGTAGGCCGGACACACAGCAGGGGAGGAGGGGGGGGGGCTGGACACACAGCAGGTGAGGGGGGGGGCTGGACACACAGCAGGTGAGGGGGGGTAGGCCGGACACACAGCAGGGAGGGGGGGGGGGTAGGCCGCCGGACACACAGCAGGGGAGGGGAGGGTGGCCGGACAAACAGCAGGGAGGGGGGGGTAGGCCGGACACACAGCAGGTGAGGGGGGGGGGTGGCTGGACACACAGCAGGTGAGGGGGGGGGTCTGGACACACAGCAGGGAGGGGGGGGGGGTAGGCCGGACAAACAGCAGGGAGGGGGGGGGTAGGCCGGACACACAGCAGGGAGGGGGGGGGGCTGGACACACAGCAGGGGGGGGGTAGGCCAGACACACAGCAGGTGAGGGGGGGGTGGCTGGACACACAGCAGGGAGGGGGGGGTAGGCTGGACACACAGCAGGTGAGGGGGGGGGGCTGGACACACAGCAGGTGAGGAGGGGGGCTGGACACACAGCAGGTGAGGGGGGGGGGTAGGCCGGACACACAGCAGGTGAGGGGGGGGGGTGGCTGGACACACAGCAGGGAGGGAAGGGGGTAGCCTTATTATAATAACCGTGTGGGGGAGGAGTCTGCGGCGGTGGGTGAATGAGATGTGGGGGCAGGCTGCTAAGGGTGCAGGGGAGGAGGGGAAGGGAGCCGGATGGATCTGAATGTGAGCCGCACGTAAGGGACCATACTGATCCTCCCCACCTCAGCCCGCTGGTGCTGCTGCTGCTGCTGCCTGACTTCTTCCGTGCAGCACAGCTGTCTTCTCCGGCTGCCGCTGCCGCTCCCGCACCCGCTTCAGGTGTGGGGGTAAAACACCGCTCATTAGGCAAGCGCTGTCAGTCAGGAGTCAGCGCTGCACCGGATGTCTCTTCTGGATGTCCTCTGACTTTCTCCTGCGGCGCAACTCCAGCTATTCCTCCCGCTGCGGCTCCCACTTCGGGTAAGGGGACCATATTGCTCAGTAGTGAGCACTTTCGGTAAGCCTGCGGCTGCTATGCCGCTACCCCTCTCCTCCACAGTCCTAATGGGTCGCTGCAGTCTGTAAGGGACCGCAGGTGCACACACCCAGGAACCGCTGGCTCTCCTCCCGCCGCCAGCAGCTACTTTTATAAGGGGGAGAGGTCGACCTACCGGCATCCCTAAGCACCGGCACTCTAATCTAAAATAACTTAGACACGTAGGCAAAGCTTTGGGTAAAATCACTGGCCACAGTTTATTAATATACCACCTTACAAGGTTGCAGGGCATGGACAGAAAGTGGTGGGCAAGGTGGAATGTGTTACCCACTCATTCCATTTTTCCTGGGGCGTGCCCTGCCTTCCTGCGTGAAGAGTCGTCCTGCCCGTGCCGAAACTGCCGCGCTGGGACCTCGCAGGACTTTGCGAGGTCGTGGTGTACTGCCAGCCGTGGTCTGATAAAGCTTGTATGCTGTCGATGGGGCTATGCCGGTCAGAGCGCAGCCCGTGCTGTAATGTGCTTGGGCTTCCCGGCCGCTGGATTCCGCGGGGAGCCAGATCCCGGCCCACCCGCCAGTCTTCTCCTCGCAATGCTGTCCGCTGTGGTGTCCCTGTATCGCTGTGCGGTTCCATGGTCGCCTCTTCCTTGCGATGATGTATAGGTATCACTGTGCGGTTCTGCGTTCCTTCTTCTCTTGGCGGTGGCGTCCCTGCTGCGCTGTAATGCTCGTCACCTGTGCCCACATGTGCCCCCCAGGCCTGCCTCTGCCTCTGGTGCTGGCCTGCTGCAGAGATGGAAGTGGATAGGTGGATGCTGACGTCCCGGCTCTGGGGTGCCTAGGGAATCTTGGCCTAGCTGCTGAGTGGGATATCCGTCGCTGTCCCCGTTCCCGTTCGATCAGCCTGCTGCAGTCTTGACCGATGCCGTCTGTACTGAGAGAAGGGCCTGCATGGTTACGCTGCTCCCGACACACCTGGCTCCTCTATCCCGGCTTCTGGACCATCTGATTCTGTGGCCGCGGGCATACCTTCATATATGGCCGCTAAATCGACCACACCGTGCTGACTTCCTCCCCCACCTCCTCCTGGACACTCTGTGGGATAATTTGCTTGCTGCTGGATCTCCCTGGCTCTTTGCTCCCATGAGACTGGGCTACTGTCGCTGGGAGGGAATGCTGCATCTTTCTGCTGGCTCTCCATGCTTGCATGCTCCTGCTGCGGTTATTTTCAGCACTGCACTCTCCAGGACAAAGGCTGCCTACCCCCCTGCTCTTTCCTTTTATGCTCCCCCCCCAGCTGCTCCGCCCCCGCTGCCTTTACTGGCTGGTCTGCTGGTTGTTGTGTGTAGGGAGGGATGGGAATACCTCCCCCCCCCCCCTTTCGCCATGCTGCCGGCCCGCGGGCCGCCTGGCGACCCTCCCCCTTAAGGCGCTCCGGCGCCATCTTTGCGGCACCTATGCTCTTCTAAGGGGGAGAGGTCGACCTACCGGCATCCCTAAGCACCGGCACTCTAATCTAAAATAACTTAGACACGTAGGCAAAGCTTTGGGTAAAATCACTGGCCACAGTTTATTAATATACCACCTTACTAGGTTGCAGGGCATGGACAGAAAGTGGTGGGCAAGGTGGAATGTGTTACCCACTCATTCCATTTTTCCTGGGGCGTGCCCTGCCTACCCAGTAGGCACCGCGGCAACGCCCCCCTTGGGAACCAGCCCCTGTGGTGCATATCACGCTCGCCTGGCGTGCAGCCCACGGGCCCAACCGTCCACGGCTGGAGCCGGGCGTGCGTCCATTCACCGAGGGTGAATCTGCATACCTCAGCTGGCTCCCCCCTTCACCATGCCTTGCGCACCGCTTTTTCCCGCCACACAAGGTTCTCAGACATGCCTGAGCACCGGAGCCCCCACCCTGCAACCCGCCCTACCCCTCTGCCTTCTTGCACTTCCTGCCTCGGGTTATTTTACTTGTCAGTGCCAGTATCTGACAAATGCCTCCTGACCCCCCTGTACCTGCCCTATGTTTTATTTCTGATGTCTTTGTGCGGTACGCCCCTTTGCATTCCTGGCAGCGCTGCACCTCATTTTACGGCTGCACCCCCTATTTTTTTCGGGGCTCCCTCTCAGCCCGCTCCTCTCCAGGCTCCCTGCCAAGGCAACCTGGAGTCATGGTGCACCGTAAACCATTTTGCAGCATGCCCTTACTCTTTTCCCACGATCCTGGTCCCCCCTTATAACCGATTAGGTCCAGGGACTCTCCTAAGGTCGCCTCCCGTAGGTATAGCAATAACCTCCTTTTTCTGCCTGTACCGCTACCGCTAAAGCCCCTTGCAATCATGCCACAGGACCTTTGGTGCGGACCTGTCGCCTGCTATGTAAATATTGCACTCCGCCCGAATGCTGTAATCCTCTACCTAGCATCCCTTTCTAGCTGCTGATATTGCAGCCTCAGTCCCAAGCGATCGAGCACCATATTATGACCTGACAATTGTCCCTGGGCAGCTGGATGTGTCCAGCTACCAACATGGCTGCTGCAGTCACGTGTTGCTCGACTGTACTCTGCTGTTTTTTGGGAGGGGAGGGGTCAGGGCTTACCCTCCCCGTAGATTGGAACTGGTGCCTTTTCCAGAGTCGCATACTTTTTCCGTATCCTACTGTCCTCTTGAATGGACTTTGTCCTGATCGTGATACTGTGGCACCAACGCTAGCCTTCTAAGCAGTTTGCCTACCGGCGGGGTGATGCACGCTGCTTGTTTACCACCTGCACTCCCCTCACACTCCTGTAGCATAATTGGATATTCCTGTTGGCCATCCTGTGGGCCCATATTCCCATGGCCTCTGCTACTGAGAACACATCTACTATCGCCACATCCTTGGTTAGCTCATTGATTGGCATAATGTAGAAATTATACATTCAAAAAAGGGGTGGGTGGGATTCCCATTACTTGGCACCGCCGCGCTCTCTCCTGCGGGAGTCCAGTTTCCTTACCCGGGATGGGGGGGGGGGGGAAGGGGACACACTCCGACTGCCCTGGTTCCCAACCTGCCAGTTCAAGTATTTGATTCACACTGAACTTGATGCTGCTGCGCAGGCGCCCTGCCGCCAGCCCCCTCCTCGCTTGCTGGCACTTGGCTCCCTTGTTCCTCTGTCTAGCTTCGCCATACAAGCTGGCCAGCCTGTGGCCCCTTATGCCGCCAGCCCGCCTGTTGACGGCCACCATCATGCCGCCTTCTCCCGGCCAGCTTCTTGGCCAGATAAACTGCTTTGGCCCCTGCTGGACACTCCCTGATTCCTGCATCTCTGCCAGCTGCCTGTGCTTCAAATGTCACCAAACTGCCAAACCTGACCAGGTGCCCTGGCTGTTTCTGAATGTGCCTTGCACTGTTCCTGACTAAGAAACCGCAGTGATAAATTTCATGCTGTCGCAGCTTATCTCCCTGCCCCCGCCCGGGCCTAACTCACGAGAAATAGCTAGAAGAGGCAAACGGTTCTATCCTCCTAACATCTGATGCTAACATCAATGGTTGCCCCCCATTGGATCCTGCTGCATTTCCATTGACTTCTGCTAACAAAACCAGTAGCACGCTAAATGCGAACCTCAATGGTTACGAACCCTCGGGAACCAGCTGCCTCTATGCATCTCCGCTGCCGGCAGACCGTGGCCCAACGCTTCAAAGCAGTTAGTTAGGAAAAACCTTCCTAGCCTCCTATTGTATGCCAACATCGATGCTTTGAACCCTTGGATGCTAAAACTGTCTTGGGCCCTCAGTTTTTCTGGTGCGATAGGCACGCTGAATACCTCCAGCATGACCTGTAGTTCGCGCAGCAATTGGCTGAGCTGCAGCTTGTGGCCCTGCCCCCAGGAAATCCTCTAGGTGGTGTGCTATGGCTCTTGACCCTGTGCGCACCTGCCGGCACCACTGCAGGGATGAGTTAAATGCTCCGCAGACAGCACCCGAAATGGCACAGCCCATTGGCAATACATTTTCCCCTGAAAAATTTCACCACCGCAGCTTTGTCCCATGAGACTGAAGCTCTCCTGATGCAGGGGAAGCAGCATAAAGGCTGACTCTGCCCTTAGGGCTCCCAATGCCAGGATCCATAACGTGATCGGATCCTGAAATATGATATTGTGTATATACTGTCTGACATGTAGTATCATGTTATTCCCTATATTGTAAATTACATTTCTTAAACTGCCTGCCAGGCTGTAATTAACATAGAGGACAGTTGTAATTCCCCTTTGCTGGATTGTAAAAGAACAGGATGTTTATTTTTCACCACAGGGGGGGAGCTGTAATGTGGGACAGCTCAAAAAGCCTGATACATGGCTTCCAGACTCTGCCTCTTCCCAGGGGTTATCATCACACCTCACAATAGGAGTATCTGATAAGGCTGCTTCCTGAATGACAGCCATAAAATTGCTGTAGGACAGACAAGATACCCAATCTCTGAGCTTCAAACACAAATACTTTTGAGTGTGTATAACCGGACAAGCAGGCTCCACACACAGTGTCTTCAATTTCATCCTCCAGTAAGGGGGGGGGGGGTTCCTTTTGAGTGGCTAACAGGGCATAAGACTGACCTGCTCACCCTGCCTTGTGCTCGGACCATCCTAATAGCCACCTCAACTTGCTGGTACTGCCCTGGGCATAGTTCCTTGCCTAACGCGTCGGTCACCAAAGCCCCTTTGCGGTAGGACAGGTGCTGGTGGTGCGATTTTCTCACGTACAAACCCCAGCTGTCTCCTTACGGGCCTTATGTCCCTGGAGCTACCGTTGGGCGTGCCTCTCTGGTTATAGGTCCCTAAAACCATCCTTGAAGCCCCCCCGCAGAGAATTGACCTCATCATATTTTCACCACACCTTTCCCCTGTGTTCCTTGTACACAGGATACATGAAATTGTTGTATTTTTACATGCTCATGGCTGCCTCTGGGTAAAAACAGTGTCCCTCAGAGGAAAACCAGCCAAACACTGGTAGAACATACAAACTCCACACAGATATAGCTCTGGTCAGGGATTGAACTCACAACTCCCGTGCTGAAAGGAAGCAATGGTACTCTTTATGCCGCTCAGCCAATGCTCATTTGTTTATAGTTGTACTGACTGTGTTCCACCCTTTTGTTTGGCCTTCTCCTTTCCCTCAAACCAGCCTCTATTAATGAACCTATATCTTTGAAAACCCTTTTCCTATCCCTTTTCTGGTTAGTATAGGCAAATGGCCTGCTACTGACCCGGAAGCGCCTCCCACAGGGTGCACGCTTGCACAAAGCCTGCGCCTCGTCCTCATTTGACTCCGCAGGGCCCTGCTCTAGTTCTAAGCCCAGCTGCACCTTCTAGCTATTACAATGCCCCCCCGCAAATTTAACCACAATATTGCTAACATTCTGTACATTCTGCACATTTCCTGGCTTAACAATTACATTATGCAAATTTACTATCATTGTTGATGTTCTCACCATTCCTGCGCGTCATCTCCTCCTCGATTTAGCCGCCCTTATCCTAAATGGATAGGTTCCCTGCGCCATTTATTAGCCACACATGATTTCGCCATCATGACCCCAACCACAAACTTCTCCAGACAAACATTGATAAACATTGACATAATTTACATTGCTGTTATTAATAGCTTTCTCACCACTCCTGCGTGAAGAGTCGTCCTGCCCGTGCCGAAACTGCCGCGCTCGGACCTCGCAGGACTTTGCGAGGTCGTGGTGTACTGCCAGCCGTGGTCTGATAAAGCTTGTATGCTGTCGATGGGGCTATGCCGGTCAGAGCGCAGCCCGTGCTGTAATGTGCTTGGGCTTCCCGGCCGCTGGATTCCGCGGGGAGCCAGATCCCGGCCCACCCGCCAGTCTTCTCCTCGCAATGCTGTCCGCTGTGGTGTCCCTGTATCGCTGTGCGGTTCCATGGTCGCCTCTTCCTTGCGATGATGTATAGGTATCACTGTGCGGTTCTGCGTTCCTTCTTCTCTTGGCGGTGGCGTCCCTGCTGCGCTGTAATGCTCGTCACCTGTGCCCACATGTGCCCCCCAGGCCTGCCTCTGCCTCTGGTGCTGGCCTGCTGCAGAGATGGAAGTGGATAGGTGGATGCTGACGTCCCGGCTCTGGGGTGCCTAGGGAATCTTGGCCTAGCTGCTGAGTGGGATATCCGTCGCTGTCCCCGTTCCCGTTCGATCAGCCTGCTGCAGTCTTGACCGATGCCGTCTGTACTGAGAGAAGGGCCTGCATGGTTACGCTGCTCCCGACACACCTGGCTCCTCTATCCCGGCTTCTGGACCATCTGATTCTGTGGCCGCGGGCATACCTTCATATATGGCCGCTAAATCGACCACACCGTGCTGACTTCCTCCCCCACCTCCTCCTGGACACTCTGTGGGATAATTTGCTTGCTGCTGGATCTCCCTGGCTCTTTGCTCCCATGAGACTGGGCTACTGTCGCTGGGAGGGAATGCTGCATCTTTCTGCTGGCTCTCCATGCTTGCATGCTCCTGCTGCGGTTATTTTCAGCACTGCACTCTCCAGGACAAAGGCTGCCTACCCCCCTGCTCTTTCCTTTTATGCTCCCCCCCCAGCTGCTCCGCCCCCGCTGCCTTTACTGGCTGGTCTGCTGGTTGTTGTGTGTAGGGAGGGATGGGAATACCTCCCCCCCCCCCCCTTTCGCCATGCTGCCGGCCCGCGGGCCGCCTGGCGACCCTCCCCCTTAAGGCGCTCCGGCGCCATCTTTGCGGCACCTATGCTCTTCTAACCTCAGCCTGCACGAGACCCCTTCCCTCACTCACTCTCGCTCTCCTGGCGGCCACTGCGCAGCCGCAACAAATTGAAAAGCCCTATCTCTATAATGGGGCATATTTCTCTTAATTAAAAAAACCCTATAACTTTCTGAAAAATCACAACCCCAAAAGGCACTACACTGGGGCATACTCTATCTAGTAAAACAAACCCCAAGTCTTAATTCGTCCTCTATCCGGAGTTATGCCTTCCCAAAAAATATCTAATTCACTCTATAGGAAAACGGTGTCAAAAAGCCACAAAGGAAGTCACAGAAAAAAACTGACAGTTGGAAATTTAGGTTACTCCCAATTCCTCATTTTTTATTATTTTGCCCTGAAATTTGGCATGCAGCACCGGGTGACGATTCTACACGCCCATGCCAAATTTCAGCTCAGTACGTCCAATCAGTTTTGAGGTGTAGCCCCTCAAACACCATGCCCCCATCTCAGAAGTTCCCTATGGGAGAATTCCGTTTGTTCGATTCAGCCTTAATATAAGGGCACGACCGTGCCCTTATAATATGTATCTATCTATCTATCTATCTATCTATCTATCTATCGTATGTGTGTGTATATATACATCTATACATACATGCGCTAACACCTGGACATACACTGATGTACCCACACCTAATATCCATACATACACGCCCTGACACCTGGACATACACCAACATTCCCACACCTGCATCTATACATACACATGCTGACACCTGGACATACACCAACGTACAAGCACCTGCATCTATATATACACGCGCTGACAAATGGACATACACCGACGTACCCACACTTGCATCTATACATACATGCACTGACATCTGGACATACAAGCACCTTCATCTATACATACACGCGCTGACACCTGAACCTACACTGACCTTCCCACACCTGCATCTATACATACACATTCTGACACCTGGACATACACAGACGTACCCACACCTGCATCTATACATACACGCGTTGACACCTGGACGTACACTGACGTACACACACCTACATCTATATATGCATGGATGCAAATGTGGGTACGTCTGTATACGTCCAGGTGTTAGCATGTGTATGTATAGATGTTAGGTGTGGGTACATCAGTGTATGTCCAGGTGTCAGCAAATGTATGTATAGATTCACATGTGGGTAAGCCGGTGTACGTCCACGTGTCAGCATGTGTAGGTATAGATGCAGGTGTGGGTACGTTGGTGTACGTTTAGGGGTCAGCGTGTTAATGTATAGATGTTGGTGTGTGTATGTCAGTGTACGTACAGATATAGGTGTGTGTGTGTATGTATGTATGTATGTATGTATATGTATAGAGGAAGGTGTGATACATACATATAACACATACATGATAGATACATACATATATCACACACACGATAGATAGATAGATAGATAGAACCCATACATACAAGATAGATACATACATACATACATACATGATAGATACATATATATACACACACATACGATAGATAGATAGATAGATAGATAGATTGATAGATAGATAGATAGATATCACAAACATATATGATTCATACATATATCACACACACATACATGATACATACATGAGAAAGATGAGGCCAGGGCCCCCTGCTGATGTTGCGTTGAGGAAGGCAGTGTTCCAGGGCGGATGCCAGTCGGGGAGAGCGCCGCGCAGCCCGGGAAAAATACTGCTGAGGAGCTACATCTGGAAGAGCCCCTGGGAGGGAGAGTGCCACATGCCCCATCCTGCGCGGCAGACTCTGCAGGCCTGCACATGGGAAGGGAGGTCTCTGGCCACACGTACTCACCCTTCTGCTGAAGCCCTCTCCAGCGGGGAGCGGGGCCAGGATGAACCTCAACCTGTGAGAACTATCTTCATGATCAAGAGATCTCATATGCAAGATAAGTATGTGTTGGGATAGGGCTGGGGAGGGTGGCTTCTCGGGCACACCCCCGTCAAGTTAAGGAGATTTAACTGAGGAAGCACAAGGGAACTCTCGTCTGGGGACAACAACTGCAGGGAGACCACATCTTTTCAGATGAACATGGGAGGGCGGAAGGCTGCCTAATACTGAAGCACCCTCAGACATTAAACCATATGCAACAACTATTGCAAGCATTCCTGGGGGAAGGTCTGCAGCAGACGGATTTGCATACGGTGATGTCATCCAAGCAGTGGGCCAAAGTTGGCTGGAACCCTCATCTGTATATGAAAAGAGAAAAGGGGCATGCAGGGCATGGCGGCCTTTTGCGGCGCTTGGATAACCCCAAGTTTGCATTAAACACCCCCACCCTCCTTCGGTGTGGGGCTCATGTTGGCCATGCCCAAGCCCCTGAAGCATTCAAGCTGATTTCTTGCAGCAGCTGGGCACTGTAACAGCTTCAGAGCTGCTCTACAAGACAAGTAAAAGGGTGTGGGCCCTGCAGCACCACCTGTAGTTTGCATACACACATATATAGGACAGCATCTCTTATATGCCCCAGGGTCAATAAAATAGTATCCTTGTCTAGGCTATCCATCCCCTCAGATAAGGTATTTGTCCATGCCGCTACAGCACTACACACCCAGGCCGACGCAATTGCCGGTCTGAGTAAGGTACCTGAATGTGTATAAATGGACTTAAGGGTAATCTCCTGTTTGCGGTCAGCACACTCTTTGAGGGTAGCCGTATCCTGGGACGGGAGGGCTACCTTCTTGGATAAGCGTGTTAATGCTTTGTCCACCCTAGGGGAGGATTCCCATCGTAACCTATCCGTTGATGGGAAAGGATACGCCATAAGAATCCTTTTGGAAATCTGCAGTCTTTTATCTGGAGATTCCCAAGCTTTTTCACATAACTCGTTCAGCTCGTGTGAGGGGGGAAAGGTTACCTCAGGCTTCTTTCCCTTGTACATATGTACCCTCTTGTCAGCGACAGGGGGTTCCTCTGTGATGTGCAAAACATCTTTTATTGCCATAATCATAAATCGAATGGATTTTGCCAATTTTGGCTGTAACTTTGCATCATCTTAATCGACACTGGAGTCAGAATCCGTGTCGGTATCTGTGTCAACAATCTGGGATAGTGGGCGCTTATGAGACCCTGACAGTCCCTGCAACATAGGATCAGGCATGGGTTGAAACCCTGACTGTCCCAAAGCTTCTGCCTTGTCTAATCTTTTGTGCAATGAGTTTACACTAGCATTTAAAACATTCCACATATCCATCCAATCAGCTGTCGGCGGAGACACCACATTCATTTGCTCCCGCTCCTCTCTAATATAGCCTTCTTCCTCAGACATGTCGACACACGTGTACCGACACACTTCACACACAGGGAATGCTTTTTCTGAAGACAGTTTCCCCACAAGGCCCTTTGGAGAGACAGAGAGAGAGTATGCCAGCACACCCCCCAGCGCTATATAACCCAGGAATAAAACAGTAACTTAATGTTTGCCCAGTAGTGCTGCTGTATGTAATTTGCGAATTATGTGCCCCCCCCCCCTCTTTTATACCCTCTTGTCTAACGTGGTATAAGCAGGGTAGAGTCCGGGGAGCTTCCTCTCAGCGGTGCTGTGGAGAAAAAATGGCGCTGGTGAGTGCTGAGGGAGAAGCCCCGCCTCCTCGGAGGCGGGCTTCTGTCCCGCTTAAACTGTAAAATTGGTGGGGGCTTATACATATATAAAGTGCCCAGCTGTATATATGTTATATTTTTGCGAAAGAGGTTTATATTGCTGCCCAGGGCGCCCCCCCTGCGCCCTGCACCCTTACAGTGACCGGAGTATGTGAGGTGTATGGGAGCAAAGGCGCACAGCTGCAGTGCTGTGCGTTACCTCAGTGAAGATCATGAAGTCTTCTGCCGCCTCTGAAGTCTTCTTTTCTTCTCATACTCACCCGGCTTCTATCTTCCGGCTCTGCGAGGGGGACGGCGGCGCGGCTCTGGGACGGACGGCGAGGGTGAGATCCTGCGTACCAATCCCACTGGAGCTAATGGTGTCCAGTAGCCTAAGAAGCAGGACCTTGCAACTCAGAGAGTAGGGCTGCTTCTCTCCCCTCAGTCCCTCGATGAGGGAGTCTGTTGCCAGCAGTGCTCCCTGAAAATTAAAAACCTAACAAAATACTTTCTGTCAGAAAGCTCAGGAGAGCTCCTGAAAAGCACCCAGTCTCCACTTAGTACAGTATCAAACTGAGGTCTGGAGGAGGGGCATAGAGGGAGGAGCCAGTGCACACCCAGAACTAAAGTCTTTCTTAAAGTGCCCATGTCTCCTGCGGAGCCCGTCTATCCCCATGGTCCTTACGGAGTCCCCAGCATCCTCTAGGACGTTAGAGAAAATAGGATTTTAATACCTACCGGTAAATCCTTTTCTCTTAGTCCGTAGAGGATGCTGGGCACCCGTCCCAGTGCGTACTGTGTCTGCAGTTATTAAATGGCCCTTAACTCCAGAACATTTATGTGGAGATGAAAACATCCAAGGAAGACTTGACCATCTTCCTTGGATGTTTTCCCCCTGTGTGACTGCTCTCCAGCCTCAGAGGGTTGCATCCGTGGTCCCTAGGATCCCGTCCTGGATCCCGAACCATCGCCCCTCTAGGTGGTGAGAACTGTGCAGCCACCAATGGAGTGAGATTCTGGTCTTGGAAGACAGGATTATCCTCCGGTGCATGTGTAGGTGGGATCCGGACCACTTGTCCAACAGGTCCCACTGGAACACTCTGGCATGGAACCTGCCAAACTGAATGGCCTCGTAGGCCGCAACCATCTTCCCCAGCAACTGAATGCATTGATGGATTAACACTCTTGCTGGTTTCAGAATTTGTTTGACCAGACTCTGGATCTCCAGAGCCTTTCCACTAGAAGAAAACCTCTTCTGTGTCCAGTATCACTCCCAAAAACAACAACCGCGTCATTGGGACCAACTGCGATTTTGGCAAGTTTAGGAGCCAACCATGTTGTTGAAGAACTGTCAGGGAGAGTAGATGTTTTGCACCAACTGGTCCCTGGATCTCGCCTTTATCAGGAGATCATCCAAGTACGGGATAATTGTGACTCCTTGCTTGCGAAGGAGAACCATCATTTCCGCCATCACCCTGGTGAAAATCCTCGGAGCCGTGGACAGACCAAACGGCAACGTCTGAAATTGGTAATGACAATCCTGAATTGCAAACCTCAGGTAGCTTGATGCAGTGGCTAAATGGGAACATATAAGTAGGCATCCTTTATGTCTACCAAAACCATGAAATCTCCTTTATCCCCCGGACTGGAGATCACTACCCTGAGAGATTCCATCTTGAAATTGAATTTCTTTAGGTAGAAATTAAGGGATTTCAGATTTAAGATTGGTCTGACTGAGCCGTCCGGCTTCGGGACCACGAAGAGGCTTGAATAAAAACCTTCTCCCTGCTGACTAAGGCTGATTTGAACAATCGGTGAGGGGGAACGTCTTGAAACCCCAGTTTGTACCCTTGGGACACTATTTGTAAAGCCCACGAGTCCAGGTCCCAATGAATCCAGAACTGACTGAAGAGTTTTAGACGTGCCCCCCACTGGTGCGGGCTCCTGCAAGAGAGCCCCAGCGTCATGCAGTGGATTTGGCAAAAGCAGAGGACGATCTCTGCTCCTGCGATCTTGAAGAGGCTACAGACCTCTTCCCTCTTTTCCTTCCTCTACCTGCAAAGAAAGGGGAATCTTAACTTCTTGCATATCTATTGGGCCGAAATGACTGCGTCAGATAATGATGCGTCTTCATCCGTTGAGAGGGAACATAGGGCAAGAAGGATGACTTACCTGCGGGAGCTGCCGAGATCAAATTAACTAGGCCGTCGCCAAACAAGGCTTCACCTTCATAGGGAAGAGACTCCCTTTCTTCTTGGAGTCAGCATCAGCATTCCCTTGGTGAATCCACAATGCCCTCCTATCCGAGACTGCCATGAAATTGGCCCGTGAGCACTTGTGCCCGGTGTAGGATTTTTAAATATGTGTAGTTTACTGTATGCAAAGGTTTAAAACCTTTTAGGAACTGAGATCTAAGGTGTATTACATGTAGTTTAAAAAAAACAAAAAAGGTTTATTTTATGGCAGTAGTATGATGCTCACACCTGTTAAACTGGATACACACAGAATGCCCTACACAGGGGGTGAAATGAGCGCCCCCCCACCCCCCGTACGCTCAGCACACATCACGCTGTGCTGAGCGGGGGCAGAGATGTGTGCTGAGCAGTTCGCTCAGCACACATCTCTCCCCAAAATCGGGCCGTGAATACGGACCTTTAAACTGGATCCACACTTAGATTATCTGTCCAATTTTTTTTTTCTAGTTGAAACAAAATTATGCTAATATGTGGCAGCAAATGACAATTGACCATTTGCTCACAAACACTGGAAAACATCCAAAAATGGTCATTTAGATAAATTGGTTAAATCCATTTCATTTAGCTAATTTATCCAAACTACCTTTATTGTATCTTTGTGGGTGAATGATGTGTGGGTCAGTGTTGAGGGTGGTGGAGGAGATGGGTAATAGGCACAGCAGGGTGTGGACAGTCAAATAGTGTGCTTAGAGGTTCAGAGTCATTGTATGAGACTCTGGCAACAGTGACTTGATGAGTCTGGTGTCCATAGGGTGGGACGCATTAACCTTTTTATGCTATTGAAATAGTTCTCCTCCTGACCGACGCAGTTCCTTGCTCCGAGGTTGGTGTATTGTCCTGTTGCAGCGCCTCTCCACTGTGGTCACAGTGAGCTGTGTGGTGTTGCTGGCGCATGCCAATCTCCCCCCAACCTCCCTCTTGCATTTCAGACCTACGTACGCATGATGGGATCTTGTATGATATGCGCGTGTGCTGTAGAGATGAAAGTGGGAGTGAGGAGGCAGATCGTGAGATGGGGAAACTTTGTGGACTGTTAGCGAAGGGGAGCACTGGGCAATCTGAGTTGCAAAGAGGGCAGCAGAAGAGGTTATTGCATGTGCACTGGTGACAGGTCCATCCTTGGTGGCCAGCCTCAGTGGTAAAGGGGTACATGAGCTAGTGTCCCTTGGCCAGCCATGTACCATGGCCACCTCCCTACCTCCTATATATTCTCCCTGATCTGTCACTTTGTTACGGTCTGCTGCTGGCACTGGTGTATCGTCCTGCAGATGCCGTCTCCGCCCATTGCTGTGACTTCCCCCAGAGTTAGCCACACAGAGTGACAGATCTGGGAAAATATATAGGAGATCATTACTTTCACTTGCAGCCTACCTTATTTTTTGCAGCCTAGCATGCTCCTGACCCCTTCTCTCACTAATACTTATACAACATTCATGAACTCATCTTAAGGTTTCTTTATTATTCAGTCACACTGTCTTGGATCCAAACCATTTCCTGTGGCATTGCAGTCAAACAATTGAGCTATTTACCCTTGCATAGAAAGGTATAATCTAAGCTAGAGAATTCTATTTGGAGCTCACCTTGTACTTTGTGAAGAAATAATCAGCTTTGTGGCTGAGCAGATATATGGAGTGTGTGGCTGCACACTGCATTGATCTGCTGAGTTGCAATGCTAATAATTTTTTTTTTGCAAAGTACCAATAGCTTCATTGTGAAGGTGGAAAGAAGGGTGTTACGGCATGGAATGTACAAACTGCGAGACCCTGCTGGTAGCGCCTTTGTCTATTTAGTAGGAAGGGCACGTAACAGCCGGGGGGCAATGGAGGAAGCCCCTTTAGGGCTGGAGCCCGGCGGCAACTGACTCCGTTGTCTCTGGCAGTTCCGCCCCTGGACTAGAGGAATGGTCAAGAACATGGCAACATTTAATGCCAAAAAATGCAAAATCATACACGTCTCAAAAATGCAAAGGCTAACTATAATATTAAGGGCATTATAATGGCAAGAGGAAAGCTATCTAAGTATTACTATTTCAGGTGAGCAATGTAACAAAGCAATAGGAAAGGCAAGTCAGATGCTTGTTTGCATAGGTTAAAGAACCAGTAGCAGAAAAAAGTAATACAGGTTGAGTATCCCATATCCAAATATTCCGAAATACGGAATATTCCGAAATACGGACTTTTTTGAGTGAGACTGAGATAGTGAAACCTTTGTGTTTTGATGGCTCAGTGTACACAAACTTTGTTTAATACTCAAAGTTATTAAAAATATTGTATTAAATGAACTTCAGACTGTGTGTATAAGGTGTATATGAAACATAAATGAATTCTGTGAATGTACACACACTTTGTTTAATGCACAAAGTTATAAAAAATATTGGCTAAAATGACCTTCAGGCTGTGTGTATAAGGTGTATATGAAACATAAATGCCTTCTGTGCTTAGATTTAGGTCCCATCACCATAATATCTCGTTATGGTATGCAATTATTCCAAAATACAGAAAAATCCGATATCCAAAATTCCTCTGGTCCCAAGCATTTTGGATAAGGGATACTCAAACTGTAATGCCACTGTATAGGTCCTTGGTACAGCCACATTTAGAATCCTGTGTTCAGTTCCAGAAGCCATATCTCCAGAAGGCTGTAAATACATTAGGGCAACTAAAATTGTGCATGGCCTACATCACAAAACTTACCTGGAAATACTAAAATAATTTGATGTGTATAGTTTGGAGAAGGGAAGAGGGAACATACAGTAATAGAAACATTTAAATATATAGGGAGGAATGTAATAGGGTGTGAGAATCAGAAAGTGAGAGATTTTGTGTTTTTTCCTGTTGTTGTTTTTTTTTTTTTGTTTGATTGTTTGTTTTTAAAGTGGCAATCCTTTACATGGCAAAACCAGGTTGATATTTGCCATGTAAAGGATTGCCACCGTGGGCATGTGTAGAAGGGGCACTGCTACTGTTGGCATTATGTGTGTAAGCTGCACTGATATGGTGGTTATGTGTATAAAGGGCACTGCGACTGTGGGTATTATTATTATTATTATTACATGCGGTGTAATGACAATAAGATAGTGCTACTGTGTGGCGTATTTTGATTTGGGGTGCTATTGTGTGGCCATGCCCCTTCCTTGTGATACCACACCTTCTTTTTTTAAGGAGCGCACTGTCCCTTTATTAAATATTGGAGAGAGGGCCCAAATTAATAGTTTGCAGGGAGGCGCCAAATAGAGATGAGCGGGTTCGGTTTCTCTGAATCCGAACCCGCCAGAACTTCATGTTTTTTTTCACGGGTCCGAGCGACTCGGATCTTCCCGCCTTGCTCGGTTAACCCGAGCGCGCCCGAACGTCATCATGACGCTGTCGGATTCTCGCGAGGCTCGGATTCTATCGCGAGACTCGGATTCTATATAAGGAGCCGCGCGTCGCCGCCATTTTCACACGTGCATTGAGATTGATAGGGAGAGGACGTGGCTGGCGTCCTCTCCGTTTAGAATTAGAATAGATTAGAGAGACACTTGATTTACTAATTTTGGGGAGCATTAGGAGTACTCAGTAGTGTACAGTGCAGAGTTTTGCTGATAGTGACCAGTGACCACCACTTTTATTTATAATCCGTTCTCTGCCTGAAAAAAGCGATACACAGCACACAGTGACTCAGTCACATACCATATCTGTGTGCACTGCTCAGGCTCAGGCCAGTGTGCTGCATCATCTATATATATTATATATCTGTCTGACTGCTCAGCTCACACAGCTTATAATTGTGGGGGAGACTGGGGAGCACTACTGCAGTGCCAGTTATAGGTTATAGCAGGAGCCAGGAGTACATAATATTATATTAAAATTAAACAGTGCACACTTTTGCTGCAGGAGTGCCACTGCCAGTGTGACTAGTGACCAGTGACCTGACCACCAGTATATAATATTAGTAGTATACTATCTCTTTATCAACCAGTCTATATTAGCAGCAGACACAGTACAGTGCGGTAGTTCACGGCTGTGGCTACCTCTGTGTCGGCACTCGGCAGCCCGTCCATAATTGTATATACCAGTGACCTAACCGTGGTTTTTTTTTCTTTCTTTATACATACATACTAGTTACGAGTATACTATCTCTTTATCAACCAGTCTATATATTAGCAGCAGACACAGTACAGTGCGGTAGTTCACGGCTGTGGCTACCTCTGTGTCGGCACTCGGCAGCCCGTCCATAATTGTATATACCACCTAACCGTGGTTTTTTTTTCTTTCTTTATACATACATACTAGTTACGAGTATACTATCTCTTTATCAACCAGTCTATATATTAGCAGCAGACACAGTACAGTGCGGTAGTTCACGGCTGTGGCTACCTCTGTGTCGGCACTCGGCAGCCCGTCCATAATTGTATATACCACCTAACCGTGGTTTTTTTTTCTTTCTTTATACATACATACTAGTTACGAGTATACTATCTCTTTATCAACCAGTCTATATATTAGCAGCAGACACAGTACAGTGCGGTAGTTCACGGCTGTGGCTACCTCTGTGTCGGCACTCGGCAGCCCGTCCATAATTGTATATACCACCTAACCGTGGTTTTTTTTTCTTTCTTTATACATACATACTAGTTACGAGTATACTATCTCTTTATCAACCAGTCTATATATTAGCAGCAGACACAGTACAGTGCGGTAGTTCACGGCTGTGGCTACCTCTGTGTCGGCACTCGGCAGCCCGTCCATAATTGTATATACCACCTAACCGTGGTTTTTTTTTCTTTCTTTATACATACATACTAGTTACGAGTATACTATCTCTTTATCAACCAGTCTATATATTAGCAGCAGACACAGTACAGTGCGGTAGTTCACGGCTGTGGCTACCTCTGTGTCGGCACTCGGCAGCCCGTCCATAATTGTATATACCACCTAACCGTGGTTTTTTTTTCTTTCTTTATACATACATACTAGTTACGAGTATACTATCTCTTTATCAACCAGTCTATATATTAGCAGCAGACACAGTACAGTGCGGTAGTTCACGGCTGTGGCTACCTCTGTGTCGGCACTCGGCAGCCCGTCCATAATTGTATACTAGTATCCAATCCATCCATCTCCATTGTTTACCTGAGGTGCCTTTTAGTTGTGCCTATTAAAATATGGAGAACAAAAATGTTGAGGTTCCAAAATTAGGGAAAGATCAAGATCCACTTCCACCTCGTGCTGAAGCTGCTGCCACTAGTCATGGCCGAGACGATGAAATGCCAGCAACGTCGTCTGCCAAGGCCGATGCCCAATGGCATAGTACAGAGCATGTCAAAACCAAAACACCAAATATCAGTAAAAAAAGGACTCCAAAACCTAAAATAAAATTGTCGGAGGAGAAGCGTAAACTTGCCAATATGCCATTTACCACACGGAGTGGCAAGGAACGGCTGAGGCCCTGGCCTATGTTCATGGCTAGTGGTTCAGCTTCACATGAGGATGGAAGCACTCATCCTCTCGCTAGAAAAAAGAAAAGACTTAAGCTGGCAAAAGCACAGCAAAGAACTGTGCGTTCTTCGAAATCACAAATCCCCAAGGAGAGTCCAATTGTGTCGGTTGCGATGCCTGACCTTCCTCTTTTTTCTTTCATTTTTCTTTGCGTCATGTGCTGTTTGGGGAGTATTTTTTTGAAGGGCCATCCTGCCTGACACTGCAGTGCCACTCCTAGATGGGCCCGGTGTTTGTGTCGGCCACTAGGGTCGCTAATCTTACTCACACAGCTACCTCATTGCGCCTCTTTTTTTCTTTGCGTCATGTGCTGTTTGGGGAGGGTTTTTTGGAAGGGACATCCTGCGTGACACTGCAGTGCCACTCCTAGATGGGCCCGGTGTTTGTGTCGGCCACTAGGGTCGCTTATCTTACTCACACAGCGACCTCGGTGCAAATTTTAGGACTAAAAATAATATTGTGAGGTGTGAGGTATTCAGAATAGACTGAAAATGAGTGTAAATTATGGTTTTTGAGGTTAATAATACTTTGGGATCAAAATGACCCCCAAATTCTATGATTTAAGCTGTTTTTTAGTGTTTTTGGAAAAAAACACCCGAATCCAAAACACACCCGAATCCGACAAAAAAAATTCGGTGAGGTTTTGCCAAAACGCGTTCGAACCCAAAACACGGCCGCGGAACCGAACCCAAAACCAAAACACAAAACCCGAAAAATTTTAGGCGCTCATCTCTAGCGCCAAACACCCTAGCAC
This sequence comes from Pseudophryne corroboree, assembly GCF_028390025.1. Taxonomy (NCBI): domain Eukaryota; kingdom Metazoa; phylum Chordata; class Amphibia; order Anura; family Myobatrachidae; genus Pseudophryne; species Pseudophryne corroboree. The sequence goes on from NW_026969157.1 coordinate 50,360, forward strand.
TGGCCCTTTGGTAGGGGACAGGATTTGCTTCTGCTTGTGCACATATGTTATGATTGCCAGCCAACAGCACTGGTTTTGCCTATAACACTAACTATAAATATTTTGAATTGGTCCTGGACCACCAATCCAAGGCACCCCTGCAAGTGTCCTGAGGCACCCCAGGGTGCAGTTTGAGAACCACTGGTCTAGTGAGTACCCAGGATAATTATTGTAGCTGGTCTGCGGGTAACAGCTCTCAGATCCACTTCTAGAAAAAATGCAGCAATGTAATTTGAGTGACAAACTGCAGAGATGAACCCTTTCTGTGACTGCTGCACAGGGATCACACAAACTCTATTCATAGGGCTGACTTCACTTAGGGGAGATGTTCTCACCCCGCAAAGAAGTGCGAGTATATACCGCACTTACGGTACCATTGGATTTACAGATATTTTCTTGCAATACACTATGGGGGTCATTCTGAGTTGATTGCTCGCTAGCAGTTTTTAGCAGCCATGCAAACGCATTGTCGCTGCCCACTGGAGAGTGTATATTCACTTTGGAGAAGTGCGAATACTTGAGTAGCAGAGCGCCTGCAAAATTGTTTCAAAATAAGACCAGCACTGTAGTTACACTTCGTGTGCGTTGATTCTAACAACCGAGGGACGGCTTTTGATGTCACACACCCATCCAGCGAATGCCCAGCCACGTCTGCATTTCTTCTGCCACGCCTGCATTTTTCCAAGCACTCCCTGAAAACGGTCAGTTGACACCCAGAAACGCCCTCTTTCTGTCAATCTCCTTGTGGCCTGTTCTGTGATTGGAATAATCGCTAGAACTAGTGCAAAACCACAATGGACTTTGTACCCGTACGATGCGCATGCACATTACGGAGCATGCGCATGCACAGATTAGCCATTTTTTTTCAACTGATTGCTATGCAGCGAACAACGGCAGCAAGCGATCAACTCGGAATGACCCCCTATATACATAGAAACATGGATTTTTTTTACTGCAGGAATTATGGTTAGTTTAGGGGTATCGGTTAGGGTCAACAGAGGTGTAGCTAGGGGTCCAAGCGCCCCTGGCAAAGTAAGGGACTGGCGCCCCCCCTTTCGATAAAGCATTGCAGTCCATTGGCGGTTACCATGTTGGAGCCACAGCAACTGACCCCCTCCCCCACACGCTGCCCTACATCATCGGCTGGGATTCACTGTTGGTGTGAAGCCACTGGGAACATCCTGGTAGCATTAGCAGCAGTCTGTGTCATAGATAGGGAAGGCAGAAGGTTAACTAGCTAATAGCAGTCTGTTGGCAGCAGAGGCTGGGCGGGGGGCTGAGAATGAGCCAACGCTGATCAGTGTCCAGTCTGCTCAGACAAAAATATTTTGTGATCAGGGCTGGTTCTAGACCAAAGGAGCCAATGGCAAAAATTTCCTTTGGCACCCCCCTCCCCACACACACACATACACACACACACACACACACACACACACACACACACCAAAAAAGAACATATCCCAGTTTAACATAACGCTATGTGGTGCAAGGTGTGGAGCTGGTCACTTGTATCAGACCTCTGACATTTGCCTTTTCACCCATATTGCATACTTTTTCTTGCAGGTTGTGTCTTAATTCAAGAAGTGTTCTAAGTACTTCAGCTTAGTATCTTTACTGACCCCTCTTTACCCCACACTACATAACTGACCCCTCTATACCCTACACTACATCACTGACCTTTCTATTAGAGATGAGCGGGTTCGGTTTCTCTGAATCCGAACCCGCCAGAACTTCATGTTTTTTTTCACGGGTCCGAGCGACTCGGATCTTCCCGCCTTGCTCGGTTAACCCGAGCGCGCCCGAACGTCATCATGACGCTGTCGGATTCTCGCGAGGCTCGGATTCTATCGCGAGACTCGGATTCTATATAAGGAGCCGCGCGTCGCCGCCATTTTCACACGTGCATTGAGATTGATAGGGAGAGGACGTGGCTGGCGTCCTCTCCATTTAGATTATAAGAGACTGAGAGAGATTTACTGGAGCTGACTAGGAGGAGTACTGTTACTGTAGAAGTGTAGAGACTGAGTGGAGAGAGTTTACTAGTGAGGACAGTGCAGTTTACTTTATAATCCGTTCTCTGCCTGAAAAAAGCGATACACAGCACACAGTGACTCAGTCACATACCATATCTGTGTGCACTGCTCAGGCTCAGGCCAGTGTGCTGCATCATCTATTATCTATATATAATATTATATATATCTGTCTGACTGCTCAGCTCACACAGCTTATAATTGTGGGGGAGACTGGGGAGCACTACTGCAGTGCCAGTTATAGGTTATAGCAGGAGCCAGGAGTACATAATATATTATATAGTGAGTGACCACCAGACACACAGTGCAGTTTATTTAATATATCCGTTCTCTGCCTGAAAAAAGCGATACACACAGTGACTCAGTCAGTCACATACCATATCTGTGTGCACTGCTCAGGCTCAGGCCAGTGTGCTGCATCATCTATAT